>NC_053164.1:101019062-101319062 GCF_016835505.1 Polypterus senegalus
GGGCAGCAGTGGTCATGGTCGCAGTGCATTGCAATGTGGTTTCTACCTCGTATCATTGTTAAGTGGCAGTCCTACCTGGTGAACATTGTCAGCACCACAATTAGCTGGGAACCAATCAGCTGAAGCTGAAACCTCACATTCGTTTTCGATCACTTGTATCAAAATCAGAGTCCGACAAGTCATAGTCCAGTTCAGAGATAATAGGCAAAATGTCGTCTGCGGAGCATTTTGCTTTATGCATTCACTTTGATCTCTCGCCAGATCTTTGTACCATTTTTGCCGTTTTTTGCGCCTTGCTACTCACAAAAGCGCAGGACCTCTCGTCAGACCAGTGAATCTAACGTTCCTTCAGACAATGAGAGTCCAACTAAAACATAACAGTTGGTTTTGTCACAGTTTACAGTTGATTACCATTCTTCTTTTTGACAAAAGTCGACATCAGTCCTGAAAGAGTTAAGTAAGATTAATGTTTGGAATATTGTATTGTTTCTGCCTTACTTATTGTAATGCAGTCAGTAACCTTAATTAAACTATTTAAAGGAATATTCCGCCCCCAAATGATCTTTCTTTCTTTCTTTCTTTCTTTGCCCATGTACTTTGTAGTGGTGGCCAATAAAGTTGTTAACTTCGTGTTTTTGTGCAGAAATTTAATATGGCATATTTAAACTCAATGGGATCGATGGGTGGCTAGCACTTGATCAGTGCCAAATGATGCGCTAAATTTTCATGTTAAAAAAAAAATATATATATATATACTGTATATATACTCACATAACTCGTGTTGCATCATCCACATGTCCAATGTCCATTTGTAGAGTCAAAATGTGTCATATGAGTGTATTTTTTGCTAAGATATTGACATTTACTTCCTGAAATCCAGTCAGTGTATGTAAGCATGGAAGATGTCACTCACACAGTGCTGCACTTTTGAATTAAAGTTCTGTCCATCTTTAATTAAGAAATAACTGAAAACCAGTATTTTTTATTATCTCGCAGGAAGAGAAACTTGAGCTTCAGAAACTTCTGGAGAGAGTTCCAATTCCAGTGAAAGAAAGTATAGAGGAGCCAAGTGCTAAGGTAATTCATATACATGTTTGTGGGGCCAGAATAGAGATGTTAACTTTGATTTTAATTTTTGAATATTTTCAGGTTTTGATAAATTTCTGTTGCATGTCTGTGTGAAGAAAATTAAAAATAACTAATTAGGCCTGACTCAAATGGGCTCGGTAAAATTAAATCTTCCTAATGGCCATTTAATGGTAGACAGATTTAAAACACAGTGAGCTTTAAATGCATTAAATCATTACTAACTGACAGCAACCTGTATTCTTTTTTTCCTTACTATTTAAGATCAATGTGCTTCTGCAAGCATTCATTTCTCAATTAAAGCTGGAAGGATTTGCTCTGATGGCTGACATGGTGTATGTGACACAGGTGAGCACCCAATGTTAAAAACAAATCACTTAATGTAGATTTAACGGGAGAGGTGAACCATTTCTGTGCATCATTATAATTAACCTGTTGCTGGACAATCGTTGTATGTGAGTTTTAATTGTAATGTCATCATGCCCTTCCAGGTTATTTCAGAAGTACATTTTTGGTATTTTGTGCATTTCTTGTGTGAAGATTTCACAACCAGTCAAGCAACATTAACATAATCTTACTGTCACAGGAAGCGTATTTTCTAAAATGTTAAAAATGAGTTATGGCAACAGTTAAATTTATTTTTATATACTGTAGTTCACTATTATTAACTAAGCTGCTTGATCATCATATTTGTATAATTTTTCTATAGTTCATTGAAATTCAATAAAATGTGTACATGGTAAACATACATTAGTCTCTATAGACATCATCTACTTGTAAATATGTGCGTTTTATATATTTATATACGTGTGTATATATATTATATATATTAGTGCTACGTATCTGCATAATATTTTAGTATTTTAAAAGCAAACTTAATAAACTTGACTCAATTTCTGTCTTCCTGACATAAAGACTTCCAAAGCACCTTCACAGCTGTTGACCTGAGGAGAGATGTGGTAACGCCACAAGCTTTGTGAGTGGTCTGCAGAAATCCAGCTAGGGAAGAACTGCTTGTTTTACACATTTATATTGTACTTTGTGGTACACTCCTGCCACTTAAATACTAGCATCAGTAATGCTCAGTTAAAGTATATTGATGGACCCCTAAACATCATCCACCTCAACCACCTGATCTATGAGTTAAAAAAAAATTAAAGTGTTCATACAGAATTTGCTTTTATTGTACTCTTTTTTTTTTTTTTTTCTCGTTTTTCTTCAATTTAAGAAACATTCACAAATATCCCTCTCTCTCTTCTCCAGTCTGCAGGACGTCTAATGAGAGCCATCTTTGAAATTGTTTTGAATCGCGGGTGGGCTCAGCTCACGGACAAAACACTGAACTTGTGCAAGATGATTGATAAACGAATGTAAGTTAGTTACTTGGTATTCAGGGTAGGCTACAAGCTAAGGTTAAACACACAGATTTAGCATTCACCATTATCTGCCTGAGTAAACATAACCATGAGCTTTGGCTGTTACCTGTACCAATTTTAAGAATTTTTAAGTCATGTTCCTGCTATATATATTAAAGTATTGTAAAGTTTAGTTTCTCATTGAAATATATGGTTGGATTGGGTGAAAAATGTATTTCACCAATCAAGAAATTACTCCGTTATTACACTTGTATCATTTAAAACTTGGGGTGGGGAGGGAATCAAAATAGCAAGGCAGGGCTAGGTGACATATCAAATAATATTGTCCAGTCACTCTGCTGACTGTGATATTGAACAGAAGAAGAACTAAAGAGAAAAAGTAGTGGGTAAGTAGAAGGGAAAAAGAATATTCCTGCATTTTGCATGGTGGGTATTCACTATGTATTTTAACTATAAATGTTTCAAGTCCAGAATGACTCTAAAATATTCAAACAAAAAAAAAAGCAATTCTTTATGGAGAAGGAAAAATATTTGTTTACTTTTGAATTGGATTAATTTGTATGTTTTTTATATAATACTGTGATTTAAATGCCAAAATGTGTCCTCTTCCTGGAATCTTGGCAGCAATATCATATTTTGTGAGTTTTTTATGAAATATATCAAGTATCTCACAGTGATCCTCCACATTGGTGTATATGTTCTCTTTAGTATTTTAATGCTAAATTCACTAGTTTGCTAGAGAAGGTGTTAAGCGGGTCTGTGAGGAAGTAGTACAGTTGAACAGCATTATATAATTCATGCATGCTTTAAATGTCTTAAAATTATACTTATTCCTTTCTTAGGTGGCAATCGATGTCGCCTCTTAGGCAGTTTAGAAAGCTTCCAGAAGAAGTGATTAAGAAAATTGAGAAGAAGAACTTTCCATTTGAGCGGTTGTATGATCTGAATCATAATGAAATAGGTACATTTTGTTTTTTCACACTTTATTTGTTCAAAGAATTTTTTTGCACTTGTGTATTATAATGAATTTGATTCTGAGTGTCCAGAGCACCAAATTAGTTTAAGTAATTGATTCTCATCTACTAAATAAGACTAATGTAGTCTTTTGCCTTGATTTCTAGGAGAGTTAATCCGTATGCCCAAGATGGGCAAAACAATCCACAAGTATGTCCACCAATTTCCTAAACTGGACCTGTCTGTCCATTTACAGCCAATAACTAGATCTACTTTGAAAGTAGAATTGACCATTACACCAGATTTTCAGTGGGATGAAAAGGTGAGTCTGTGTGTGGTGGGTTTTTCTTTTTTTTTTTTTTCTAGCATCCTTTCATTATTTACTGGATCTTGCTGAATTATGTGAAATGTTCCAGTTTTGAACTGATTTTTCTACTGATAGTCAAGGTGGCAACACACCAAGCTGGACAGATTGGGCCTGTTTATGTTCAGCTTCTTTTGGAAATTCCCCAGATGCTCCCAGGTCTGCCATGAGATATAATCTGTCATAAGTTGTTCAGAGTCTGTCCCTAGATCTGCTCCTAATGTGCTACTTATGAGGTACATCCTGTGTGATGGACCCAAACCACTGACACCGTCTTCTTTCAATCAGGCGAAACAGTGGTTCTATGAAAAGGTCTTCCTGTATTGGTAGGATTCTCACCACATCACTGCTCAATCACATCACATCAATCACTTCTGCTAACATTATATGCAATACCTCTCTTTCAACTTGAAGGCTTCCTTTAAGGTTCTATTGTTACCTCCATGACAGGCGCCAAGAACCTTTTGACCATACTTTCATTCAGCTGCTTATGCTACCGATGCCTTTAACAGAAATTAATGAAATGGATGACTTTAAGAAAAAAAGGGTATTCGTGATCATTTTGTGCATAAATGAATTAATTTGCCATTGTATGTTATATTTCAGTCTGTTTATTGCATCTTAAACTTCAGTTTTAGGCATCTTTTCTTTATACTTAGAATATTAATTACTCCAGTCTCTCAAACATTTTCAAGTTTCTTTTTTCTTGCTATCAATTTAGGTTCATGGGTCTTCTGAGGCTTTCTGGATTTTGGTTGAAGATGTTGACAGCGAGGTCATACTTCATCATGAATATTTCCTACTAAAGGCAAAATATGCCCAGGATGAGCATCTTGTAACTTTTTTTGTGCCTGTCTTTGAGCCACTGCCACCCCAGTACTTCATCCGTGTTGTATCTGACCGATGGTTGTGTGAGTATTTTAAATGATATAATTTCTTTTTTTCAAATACACAGAAAAACATGCAGTGTCTTTTTGTTCAAAACATGCATTATATGCCTTGTGAAGATATTTGATATACAGCATAAATTATAGTAGCTCAAAATTGTTTAATGTTATTTTTTATCTGTTATCTAAATTACTGCATTAGCCATATAGGCACAGACTTTCCAAGTTCATTATACAATCAATCTAGTAGCAGAGTGTTTAATCCTGTGTTTGAGTCCTGGCCCCGGTACTCTCTGGACTTTGCTCAGTTTCCGTGTGTATCCTGTTTTCCTTACACATCCTAAGGTTGATATTTTCCTTGCACTCAGTACTGCCATCATCCACTGTGTTACTCGATTCCTATAATGTGCGGCATCAGGTTTAAGTTAAACATTAAAGTGTCAAATTTAAAATAAAAATGGGGAAATGAAAGGTTACCTAGACATATGAAGATGCATTGCTCAGAGTTTTAGTTCTTTTCACCAGTGAATTGGATATTATGTCTTTATAGGCAGGTGTCAGATTATGGAAATGAACAAGCACATAATACCCCAGTACCCCATTCTTTTCAACTGAATTTTAAGTAATTCCCATTTAGCGACTATATTTTTAACTCATGAACGAATAGAACTAGTTTTGATACAGATGAATTTGTAAAAGCAGTAGCTAATAGGGAGGAATAGTACAAATCACTGTGAACTTCACCACTATTTTCTATCATTTGATACTTCCATGAACACGTCACCAAATAGATGAAGTACCACGGCCACATTGTAGGTTAAGAGGTAAGCAGCTGAATTTGCAATTAAGCATTTAGCTAAGTGGCAGAAACCACTGTAACTCCCAGCATCCTATGTATGTATACATTACCAGTCATGCTGTCTCTAGGAGTACAGCTGCTGGGAGAGGGGTAGGTGACACGGTCTTTGCAATCACTGAGCACAGACAGCACATCTCTGCTGAGAGATCAATCCTTCATCAGAATTTCCAGCACATAAGAAGTATGGTATCATTAACAAAAAACCACAGGATGTTTAAACTTAAGGTTAACATGTTGTACACATCTGTTACTCATTTTTGTTTTATGATTTACAGTACAATAATATTCCTTCACTGTCATTTTATTTAGAGGTTTTGAAAGGTTGTTTTATAAAATGAATAATAAAGCGTGATACATTTTTGCCGATGTTTATATTAATGGACATTTTCAGCACAAGTCTTATCTACCTACAAAATCAGGTTACAAATGTAAGTAGGAACAGAACTAGTTCTGTGTGTGTGATATATTTAGACTTACATATTTACTTTGCATTTTTTATGTTTTGCAGTAGATTTAGCCCTACCATGAGAAGGGAATGTTCTTAAACAAATCTGTATCATTTCTACAGCTTGTGAAACACAATTGCCTGTTTCATTCCGTCACCTTATTCTTCCGGAGAAATATCCCCCACCCACAGAGCTTCTGGATTTACAACCTCTTCCAGTATCTGCCTTACGAAACAGTGCTTTTGAAGCCTTGTATCAAGACAAATTCCCCTTCTTCAACCCAATCCAGACACAAGGTGGGTGACAGACCGAAGTTAATTCAGAGATGTTTTTTTTCACTACTCAATAGTGGGTTTTTTTTTTTAAGATTGTACACTAAGAAGAGCTAGGAAGATGCAATTTAACTATTAATCTATTTGTGAATGTGTAACACTTGACTCCTATGGATTTACTTTAATTTTTCAGTTAATCATTAGTAGCTTGTGTTTTCTCATTCATGTATATACTTTTATCCCTGTATACCAATCCAGTCCTGCTGTGGAAAAAACATAAAATCTTGTTTGTTTATCTTTTCAGTTTTTAATGCAGTTTATAACAGTGATGATAATGTGTTTGTTGGTGCTCCCACTGGTAGTGGAAAGACTATCTGTGCAGAATTTGCTATTCTAAGAATGTTACTCCAAAATTCAGAGGGCCGATGTGTATATATTACACCCATGGAAGCCTTGGCTGAACAGGTAAGACTCCTGCTAATATGAATTTTCACTGACTAAGCCACAAAACCAACATGTTTTTGCTTTAGTGTGTGTGTGTTTCCAAAGATTTTAGAATATTTTTGAACAAATGGGCCTTAACTTAATGTACTTACATTACTAATGGATTCCAAAAGTATTCACTTTCATTTTCTGTATACTTCATTTTGTTCATCATTTCATTTAAATGGAAAAACTTGCCAGTTTAGCCATCAATCCACATTCTTTAACCCATAATAACAAAATGAACATATTTTAATATAGGTTTTCAAATTTATTATGGTCAGGTTTATCCGGTTTGCTTTAATTATCCTTGAAATGTGTCTAGAATGAATTGATTAGACATTGTTTAGAATGGCACACACCTGTGCATATAAGATCCCACAATCCACACCAAAAACCAAGCTATGAGCTCCAAGGTACTTTTTGTAGACCTCTGCAATCAAATTGTGATGTCACACATAGATAAGGAAAGAGCATTAAACCATTTCTAAAGCTTTGAGTGTTTAAAGGAGCACAGTGGCCTCAAAAATTATGAAATGGAAGACACTGGAAACCATCAAGGCTTCACCTAAAGGTGGCAATCTGGCCAAACTGAGTAACTGAGAAAAAAGAGCCTTTTTCGGGGAGATGACAGAGAAGCCAGTGATTATTCTTAACAGAGCTTCATAGGTTCTTTGAGATCGGCGAACCTGTCAGAAGGACAACCATCTCAGCTGCACTGCATCAATCAGACATTTATAACAGAATGGCTGGATAGCAGTTGCTGTTGAGAAAATGGCAAATGACAGCCACTTGGAGTTTGCCAAATGGCATTTAAAAAACTGTGACCATGAGGAAAAAGATTATCTTGTCTGACCAGGCAAAACTTGAATTCTTTGGGCAGAACCCCCAAGTACTGTGTCTAGCGAAGAACATGGCACTGCATATCATATGCCTTATATACTATTCCTACAATGAAGCATGATGGTGGCAGCATCATGCTATTGAGGTGCTTCTCTACAGTGGAGTCATTGAGACCCTGAGGGAAGGATGATTGCAGTCAGATAGCGAGAGGTCCTTGAAGAAAACCTGCTCCAGAGTGCATGTGACCTCAGACGGGGGTCAACAGTTCAACTTTCAGCCTGACAATGACCCAAGGCATGCAGCCAAGGTAACGCTGGAGTAGGTTTGGAATAAGCCTCTGACTGTCCTTAAATGGGCCATCCAAAGCCTCATAGAACTTGTGTGATGAATCCTAAAGATATCGCAGTTTACAGACACTTCCCATCCAGCCTGAGTTAGGCTGTTTTTTTTCTTTTTTTCTTTTTTCTCTAAGTCCAGGTGTGCAAAGCCTGGAGAGATTTACCCAAGAATTCTGGAAGCCATAATTGCTGCCAAGGGGCTTTTATGAAGTACTGAGTTAAGGGTCTGAATAATTATCTGAATGATCTATTTCAATTTATTTTTAATACATTTGCAGTCCTTTCTGAAAACATGTTTTCACTATGTTGTAATGTGTTTTGGAGTATAGATTTTTGGACAATAATGGCAAATGTATCTATTTAAAATTGAATCCATAGCGCAATAAAGTAAGTTGCCTGAATACTTTCTGAATCCACTGTATGCAAGCATGTGACTATGTTTTTCAGACCTAAAGTACTGTACCTTCATATTGATTAGCCATATGGTTTAAACAGTGCAAATATTTGCCTTTTTTCTGTGTATTTTTGATTGAATTTATTAAAAGCAACTAACATTCCATACAAACAAGTCAAAACTAAATTCAGTTGAACCCCCAATGAGAAAGAGAGGAAGGCCAACAGCCAGAGTAAACCTTTAAGAGTAGAAAAGAGTGGATAGAATCTTTATCGCCAATACAAATGCTTATTCTAAAATGTTATTAATTAGATCCTGCCAGGTTTTAAAGTTTTGAACAGATCCTGTAAGTGAGAATTTTATTTTTTCCAATTTCATATAGTATATAACATCAGTTACCCACTGACTTAAAAGAGGTGGCCTGCATTACACTTGCAAAATTTGATCATGGGCAAAAAATTGTTATCTATAAAGAAATAATCTATTCTCGAGTATCAGTGATGTACTGGTGAGAAGACGGAATATGCTTTTGAGTTTGGATTTAGAAATTCCCAAAGGTTTGATAAGTTATGATCAATCGTTTTTGCAGTGTTAGATGTTATTGCCCCATGACAGAAGACCTATTCAGGTCTGGATTTAAAACACAAAGTCTCCAGCCATTATAATTTTATGAGTGCTCGCATTAGGAATGGATGCAAATATGTTTTGGATGAAGGCTCTATCATCCACATTGTATGCGTAGATATTTATCACAATCACTTTACAATTAAGTAACTTACCCATGACAATAACACATCGCCGTTCAGAATCAGATACATGATACTACAAATGAAATTGTTCTATGTGTAGAAATTCCCACACCTCTTGTTTTCTTTGAATAGCTGGAGTAGAATGTTTGGCCAGTCCAATCTCTTTGCAACCGACTGATCCTTGCTTAATAAGTGGGTCTCCTGTAAAAAATGCTATCTTGGCAATTAGACCTGTTAGGTGAGAAAATACTTTCTTTCTTTTTAATTCGTAATTGAAACCTTTTTGACATTCCAGCTCACAATGTTCACTGTTTGGTCAGAGACATTGCTTCTGAACCTTTGTTGACATTTTGTAGTCTTAAATTAAGGAGCACATTATTATAAAAGATAGCTTTAACCTTAATTTCCAATTTTGCCAGGAGTTATTGCTATGAAGCCTATTGTTGTGTTGGCACTTACAATTGTAAGAATTAAAAAGGATAGATTAGAAATGGCCTACTCTCTTTCTCTCCGAACCCCCTGCCCCTCATTTTGCTTCCAAATAAGAGACTAGACCACATGTCATGAAGTCTCAGTCCTCTGACATACTTGAGACAGAGCACATCCAAAACAAAACAAGACCCCAAGAGTGGTATGGAAGGATTAAAGTGAGATAAAGTAGATAAATACTAAAGACCGTACAGTCCAGTTAGTGTGAACCTAGAATATAAATCTTAAACAGTCCTGAAAGAGTAAACCCAAAGAATGAATGATGTTAAAACAGTAGCTATAGATAAGCAGATAAGGTATGATGATAAAGTCCTAATACAATAAACCAAGGGTATGATGTTAAACAGTCCCCTTTGGGGAGAGAAAAAAAAAAAGAAAAGAAAAAATATATAATTGTAATTAAAACATAAAAATAGCCGACAAGGAAATAGAATGTATAATTAGTGCAAAAATCTAATTGGGAATGGACCAAATTGCCAGGACATAATTCGTCTCACAATTGTATTTCAAAAAGTGTTGGGATCAATTTTCTTAGCTCTTTTTCACCTTCATCCAGACAACTAAAAATGTAGAACTTGCCTTGAACATCCACTTTCAATTTAGCAGGATGCAAGAGGCTGTATCTGATTTCCGCTTTCTATAAATGCTCTCGTAAAATGCAGCACATTTAGCAGCTGTTGAAGCTGAGAAATCGGGGGAAAATACGAATGTGGTTATTTTCAAATATGATCTCTTGTTTCAGTTTGAGAAGGGATATCACATTTAACTTAGATTGTAGTTTAGATTTAGAGGCATTCGATCCATGTATGTGGTAAGCTGCTATCTCGTGTCTGGTTTGAAGTCCTTTACAGTTATTTTAGAGTATAGTCCAGCTATGAACTTCACTGTATTTGGACTTTCATGGTTTTCAAGGAGACCTTCAATTCTAATATTATTCCTCCCTAATCCACCTTCCAGTGCCGCTAGTCTGTCTCCAAGCACTGCCATTTTATCATTACTCTTAAAATACATGGCTGCAAATTCTAAATGCAAAGCATCAAATGGTTCTTTTACTCAAAGTAAGAAACAGTACTCTGTTCTCACATTAAGTCAAACATTAGACAGTTTGAACTTCTTGAAAATTGACATGACAGTGATGCATGTGGGTTGAAAATATGGAAAGCACTAGGTCACATGAAACCTCCACCCATTGTGACAGATTGTTGTGTGCATTTTTGAGACTATTTCCATACATTGCTAGATAGTAAGTGAATTTGCTTGTATACCTATCAAGTACTTTAAAATGTACTCCTATAAATAAAAATAACCGGTGATAGTCTCTGTCTCTGTGTTTTTGTTCCAAGTCCTTTCTGTTGGACATTTTAAACCTGTACAACAATTAACACTTTGAATGCAAGGTATGAGTTAACTCCTATCTCGCTGCATCTTTCAAGACATGACATGATATAGCTCGCACCTCAGTATTCAATCAGTATAGATGCTGCAAGCATGCTGGTGGGTTCTGCTGCCACATCTCGGTTTCCTGCTATAGTGCTGGTATCTAGTGGATAACCATAGAATTTATTTGTCTGGATTAACATCTTTCAAAAATAATGTTCTAATCTGACAAACTGTAGTTAAGTCGTTGCGAGAAAGGTATAAAGCTACTGATGTTTTGAAACAACTAGATTTGTTGCAAAATAAATGAAAGTGATCAAGACAGTGACAATAAATTTATGTGGAGCCTGTAAAAATACATTTTTTATATGGTGCCTTTCCCATGTAGGCTATGGTATTGTTGTGGATAGTATCCCCAAGGGCATTTCTTCATCACAAGGCATCTGACCTGTTAGGCATTACATCGACATTCTGCCACCCACTGGGCGCAAACAGTCACCAACTTCTAAATGTGTTGTGTGCAACAAGCATGGACGGTGTAAAGGAACATGTGATATTCATTGCACATGTTCTTCGACCACACCCTGTGTGGTGCCATCTTCAGGTTCTTTCATTCCGATGCAGACTTTTAGTTACAGTATGTTGCTGGTGAAAACAAAGCAATTAACAATTAACTTTTTTTATTTGAATTTATGCGACAGTGTCACTGATTATAATAAAACCGCTGCTTTCTGATACATTTCTTTACATTTTTACAAGTTTTGATAAAGTTCATTATGTACCATATAAGCATAGACCTATATTGCATTGTCCTGGTAATAAATGGTTGACCAGTTAGTGTGTTAGTATATAATATCACATCACATATTGGTTTGTTCAAGGATGATGCTCTACTGATACTTCGATAGAAATCAAATAACAAAACTCTAATGTAAAGTTTTGCCTCACTTGATTATTGTATGCTTTATGAAATATTAAGACTTTAAAAAAATAATTTGCATAATAATTATAAATGAATTTCTCCATATTTGATATTGACCAGGTTTTTGCTGACTGGTATGATAAGTTTCAAGAAAATCTGAATAGGAGAGTTGTACTTTTAACTGGTGAGACGAGCACAGACCTCAAGCTGCTGGGAAAGGGAGATATCATCATCAGCACCCCTGAGAAGTGGGATATCCTGTCTCGACGCTGGAAGCAGCGAAAAAATGTGCAAAATGTCAGCCTTTTCATTATTGATGAAACTCATCTTATTGGGGGCGAAAATGGAGTAAGTAAAATAAACTTAAACAGATAAATTCCTGAATTATTATTATTACACATGTATCTCATTTGTTTTCCTCCTTTGTTCTTTTATTAGCCCGTTCTTGAAGTAATCTGTTCCCGTATGCGGTACATCTCCTCTCAGATTGAGCGGCCAATTAGAATAGTTGCTCTCAGCTCCTCCCTTTCCAATGCAAAAGATGTTGCACATTGGTTGGGTTGCAGTACCACAGCAACCTTCAATTTCCACCCAAATGTCCGACCAATTCCTTTGGAGCTTCACATTCAGGTATGGAAATGCTTATAGTGACGTCCAGTTGATCTGTACAGGAGTAGGCCTCCTAACCCACTACTAAGATTACTGTAAAGTGCATCAGTCAAATCAGTCTTTTATCTTTTTATTAATGTGTCCTCATTTTGCATAATAATTATAACTTTTGGGGGGTTTTTTTGTTTTTTTTTTGGTTCAAGATTTGCTATTTTACTTTAACTTCAAAATATGTGTTTCCATAAAATTCAGCAGCATGGTTAGAGCTTTGTGATTAGTATGTCTTAGTATTTTATATTTTAAAAGTGTATCCCAAACATCTCCAATATTTGAAAATGTGGACCTTAGTTTTAAATTACATTCTTTGTGACATTTAAGAGTGTTGTATTGTAAAATAGTGTGTCTCATATTAAAGAAGAAAAATGAAAATTCATATTTTTGTCTGATTTCTAGGGATTTAATGTGAGCCACACCCAGACACGTCTGTTATCCATGGCAAAACCTGTGTATCATGCCATTATGAAGCATGCCCCCTCCAAACCTGTCATCGTGTTTGTACCATCTCGCAAGCAGACACGATTAACTGCAATTAATATTCTTACTTATTGTGCAGCTGATGTGTTGCCGCGAAGGTGAGTTTTTAATTTGAGAATGCTTGTTATTTCAGGTGACTGAGTACCTTCCACATGTAAAAAAAAATAATAATTTCCCGTCATACAGCATTGGATGCTATGGTCAGGTAGTGCATCAGACTTACTGGTGTCATTAGTTTATGCCTTAGAGATCCCTCATAGGGTCATGGGTGAATTTATTTTTGGATTGATCGTATTTTCATGTGTGGTTAAGTTATCATTATTCTCAAAGATGAATTATTCTTCATATATAGGCTAACTTCAGGTCTTGGAAAAGCTAACATCCATATTTGCAAGTTATATTATTTTTTTTTTTTTGTTATTATATAACTTGTACAGTAAACAAATACAAAGATGAGGAAGCGGGAGTAATGAAAGTGAATAAGACCGGCATGTCGGTGAATATTAATTCTGTTTATGAAACACGAAAGCAACACACAAGTGTCACATAAGCAACTCGGTAACAAGCATGTGAATCACAAAACACAGGACCTGATTTTAGCGCTAGTCTTTTGTACTGTGTGGTAACAAGGTTGTAGCTGTAAAATGCTCAGCACAACCCTGCAGAAATCCCAGCACTGCTGTAAATGCCTTTGCTCTTGGTTGTTGCTGCAGTAGCTACCAGTCGATCTTTATTTTGCTCTAGTGCTGTGTTTACGATAACTTTATCTGCTCACGGTTTTTGTATGCACTTCATGATTATTCCCACCTCCTTGCGCTATATAGAGAGTGGAGTCTGGCCTATGGTTTCAGTTTTCTATTTGTAGCCAATCAGTAAATGCAAGTTTAGTTTTCTAACAGAATATGTATTTTAAGTTTCTGTCTTTGACCTGTTTAATGATTATTTACATTTTACATGGAGATGGGCTAGAGTTATGGTGCACACTCAAAGCTGAGAAGCTTGTATTATATACAAAGGGACCATTAGTTCTGTCTCTCTCTAACCACGTCTGCAGTCAGCCACACGATTGTTGTTCAAATGAGCAGTTATTTATGGTAATGAGTGAATCTGCCTCATAAAATGGCCTCCAGTTTTGTGTTCCATTTCTTTTAATCAGTCAACTGGAAATAAGAAGGACCAACCATTTTGAGCTTGCATAGGCTAAATGTTTTCTTGCCTAAATTTTTGTTTTTATTACATTTTAATTTTGTAATCTTTATCTAGATTAGAGTAGATGATGTATTTCATTAACATTCTACTTTCTAGGTTTCTTCACTGCACAGAAAGGGATTTAGCACCCTATGTGGAAAAACTGAGTGACAAGAACCTAAAAGAGACTTTGTCCAGTGGTGTAGGTTACTTGCATGAAGGACTTAGTCCATTGGAGCGCCGGATTGTTGAGCAGCTCTTCATGTCTGGTAATGCTTGTTTTAATTTTCTAACACATTTTGGCTTTTTCTGTCCAGCAGTCATTAGCAATAAAGTACAATCCCTCCTAACTGGCCTCGCATTCACCGGCTGACGGATTAACCGGTCTGTTAAGAGTTCTTCTTTATATTATATGTATGCACTTCCTTCTTTCCTGGAAGGCGAGAGGTTTTTTTAAAACCAGCAAACAACAAAACAGTGTTCAAATTAAATAGTCTTCTTTAAATAAATAATCCATTAAAACAAGTGAATTAGTGGAGGTTAAAATCCATTAGTAAAAAAAACAAGTCCTTTAAAAACAACGCAAAAGAGGTTAAAACGATGGCTGGAAGTGGTCTCTTAAAATCCAAAGCACGGTGCCTTCTTCTTTGTACCTGCCGGCTCCCCTGCTTCTCCCATCGGGCTTCGCAACAGGGCAGTCGCCCTACATGCAGGTGCAGCTGCCTTCCACACTGGTCCGGACCGAGACTTGGGTTCTTTCCCCAGTGGCCAGGGCGCTCACATTGGGGCTAAACCAGCCCAAATCCTCCAACTGCTGCTGCCTTTCAACGGCTAGTTGTCTTTAGTACCGGTCACTCCAGCTCCGTGATTGTTCAACTGGTGCGACCGCTTTCTTCAGCCCCACCGAGTGTTGGCCAAATACTCCTCTGCAGGGGTTCACCTCCCAGCTGCCTGCCTTTGCTCCATCGAATCTGCTCTCTCTCACTTGCTCACTCGCTCTCCTGCACCGGCTTTCCTTTACCTGCTTCCTTCTCCATTAACCTCCCATTCTGTCCCGTTCTCCCCCTAGCCGCCTCGTGCTTCTATTTATCACGGGGACGTGGAGCAGATGTGGCAGTTAGCAGTTCCCGGGAACAATTATGGATGCGGATGACTCCTCACCCGTGCACTTAAGCTAGGATTGCCCACATCACGAATTCCCCAGGAGCGAATGGCCACACATACCAAACCCCTCACTAAGCCGCGAGTGTGCCGATTATTTATTTTTAAAAGTGCCCATTTTGACTTGAGCTGTGGACCCGCTACACCACACTGTCCAGTCGCTGTACGAGAAAAAAAACCCGTGTGCAAAATTGTGGATGAAGCCTTGTGGATATGGTTTCTTCAGGAATGTCAAAGAGGTACAGTACATACCTTAGAAATATGAAAATAGGTATGCATCGGATTAACCAGCCAAAACGGCAACCGGCCGTGGGCCAGTCCCGAGGTGGCCAGTTAAGAAGGATTGTACTGTATATTGTTTAACTAGTAATCTTTTCATTTTTACTTTCCTTTTTTACCTTTCCAAACTATAATATCCTTAGCTACTTGATATTTCTGAACAATTTCATTCAATTATTAGTTAGAATTGTAGCTGAAAGAAACGCAGTATTTGTATTTGAAAGGGCAGGTGTTGGCTTCCTCTGATCCACCTCTTCTGTTGCAGGTGCCATACAAGTGATGGTAGCCTCACGTAGTCTGTGCTGGGGGATGAACATATCTGCGCATCTCGTCATCATCATGGACACCCAGTATTATAATGGCAAGATTCATGCGTGAGTACCATTTGAAATGATGACTTTAATGAAGATGCAAATATTCTCCCTAACTGTCACTTCTAAAAGCTTAGTGTGGAAAAATAGGACTAGTTTGTAAGATTATTTAGGGTAATTTTTTAAACTTGTATTTGGCTTGGATTGTGATCAATTCTGATTTTAAACTGTTTTCTCCAAGAGTTCTCTAACTTTTCTTCCTTATATAGGTATGTGGATTACCCAATTTATGATGTTCTTCAAATGGTAGGAAGGGCTAATCGCCCCCTTCTGGATGATGAGGGTCGCTGTGTCATTATGTGCCAAGGATCCAAAAAGGTTTGTGTCAAAGGGCTTGTTTTTCCAATATCTCGGTTAAAGACACTTATGAATACAATTCTTAAAAAAAAAAAAGTATTAGCATCTTCAAAAATTGTGGCCGCCATTTTGAAGGTAGGTTTTATTGACAGACCCCTATTGTCAATAGCTTCTAGTAAAAGTTTTAAGCAAGTGCTTGGAATTCATTTTTTTTTTCCTCCAAAAGATCTGTTGTGTTTTGGTAGCCATAGTGTCAGATTACCTGGAGTTTGGTACGTCAGGCCTTTGTCAAAGAGTTGTAGTTGCTGAGTTGTTGTTTCATGATTTTTGTTATGCAGATTCTCTTTTGGAGAGTTCCAAACCAGTTTGTCTATTCATCAAGTTATTGGAAGAATGCAACAATGTTTTCTTTTGTTAGCCGAGTCTATATTCATTTTAACACAAATCTATTCTGTTTAATACAGGATTTCTTCAAGAAGTTTCTTTATGAGCCCCTTCCAGTGGAGTCTCATCTAGACCACTGCCTTCATGACCACTTCAATGCTGAAATAGTCACAAAAACAATAGAAAATAAGCAGGATGCTGTGGATTACCTCACATGGACATTCCTGTACCGTAGGATGACTCAGAACCCTAACTATTACAATCTGCAAGGTAGGCCTTAACAATCTCTGGATTTCATTCTTCTGATTGGGAAGAGTAAAGAAATTGTAAATATACAAAAGGGTTTTATAATGATGTATTAGAATGAACAATAGGTTAATCACAAGCTATCCACAAACCCAGACTCAGAAGAAATGCCAAAATGGCCACAGTTGTGGAAAATTGTTTTATTTATTAAAATAATAAACACAAGGAAAAAATGAATATAAGGAGAATAAAAGTATCAAATAAACAGAAAAAAATATCCTGGCTGTCCCACTGAGTCTTATCAATACAAGACTTTCAACCCATCTCTTCATTCTCTATCTATTTCTACATTTTAATCATTCAAATATCCATGCACCATTCCTGTATCTAAACAAGACTGACTCAGAAGGATAGATAGCTTTTTAACTTCAGAGATGTTTGTTCCAGCTTTGGGGAAAAATAACTTGACATGGTGGTAAACAACTCTGTGGTCCTCCTGTTGAGTTTGCTATTGCCCATACTAAGATATTTGTGCCCAGCTACATTTTTGACAATCCCATGTGGGTTTTTATAACGAGGGGCCTTTATTGTCTGTAATTTGTTTACATGGCATAAACCTAACTATTTATAATATCCTGTACTACCCCATCCCCAGGTATGTCACACAGGCACTTGTCGGACCACCTGTCGGAGCTTGTAGAGCAGACTCTGACTGACCTGGAGCAGTCCAAGTGTATCAGCATAGAGGATGAGATGGATGTGGCACCACTAAATCTGGGCATGATTGCAGCTTATTACTACATCAACTACACCACCATAGGTAAGACCATCAGTGATGCCTCTGCCTCATCTCACGCAGAGTTTGTTTACTGCTTTAAGCAGTATGTGGAGATACAAACACTTAATAAATATATATATATATATATATATATATATATATATATATATATATATATATATATATATATATATATATATATATATATATATATGTGTGTGTGTATGTATGTATGTATGTATGTATGTATATATGATGAGTATGTCTGTACCCAAATCTGTGTCTTAACACCTTCTAACACCAGACAGCATTGTATTAAGATTGTCTTTTTTTCCCAATGTTGTCATTACAGAACTTTTCAGCATGTCTCTCAATGCTAAAACTAAGATCAGAGGACTTATTGAAATAATCTCTAATGCAGCAGAATATGAAAACATTCCAATTAGACATCATGAGGACACACTCCTTCGACAGGTCACTGGGCTTCAGATCTCTTACTGCTCTGTCTTCAGATTTTTCTGAGTTTTACTTTTGTTACCTTTTCATGTGAACAAATAGTTAAATGTATCTAATTTATCTCTTAAGTTGGCTCAGAAAGTCCCACACAAGCTGAACAATCCTAAATTCAACGATCCGCATGTGAAGACCAACCTTCTCCTCCAAGCACATCTCTCCAGGATGCAACTGAGTGCTGAGCTCCAGTCAGACACGGAAGAAATTCTTAGCAAGGTGGGCTTTCTGACACGTGGGTTTTTCATTCTGCCCTGTTTGCCAGGGACCAAAAGCAATACAGAATTATTTGTTTTTTATTTAGGCAATTCGTTTGATTCAAGCCTGTGTGGATGTGTTATCTAGCAATGGCTGGTTGAGTCCTGCCTTGGCAGCCATGGAGCTGGCTCAGATGGTGACCCAAGCTATGTGGTCAAAGGACTCCTACTTGAAGCAGCTGCCCCACTTCAGTTCAGAGCACATTAAGCGCTGCACAGACAAGGTAAGCCATTTCTGTACATTTAGAAGTAGAGTAGAATTGGAGCCATGTGCCCCAAGGCAGAGAGCTCCGTCTGGCTGAGGTTCATTTTTATATCTAGTAATTATTCTGTTAACATCACCATTTTATATTTTGTCACAATACATTCTAATCAGATACCTTTTTTTTTTTTTTTTCAAATCTAATTGATAACTGGCTGATAAACTAACATTTTTTGGTCCTTTTTTCCTGAAGGGGATAGAAAGTATCTTTGATATTATGGAGATGGAGGATGACGAGCGTAGTGCTCTACTGCAGATGTCAGACAACCAAATTGCAGATGTGGCCCGCTTTTGTAATCGCTATCCTAATATTGAACTGTCTTATGAAGTTGCAGAGAGAGACAATATTAAGAGGTAAGACTTTGTTGTCCTACTATTGTTTCTGTTGAGTCTTCTCAGACATGCAGAGCTGAATGTGTTAAATTAAATGGAGCATCCAGTGCAGATTGTGTGAAACCTTTTGATTTGGGTAGCCCTTTTTTTGTTAATTTGTTATTCTACTGTCTGCCCAATGGTACTTTTGATCCTGCTTCATAATATCACCCTTTGTGTTTTTAAGTTCAGACTCAACATAAGCTGTTTGAAAATAAATTGCTCATCAAACAAGACTTTTGAAGTGACGTATTTACAATGTGAATGTCAAATCCCATAGCGCTAGTCAACATAAAATAGGCTTTAGCTGGTGTGCTTTCAAGATCAAAGATTGTGCGTTGCATTTGCTATCAGAAGTCATTATTTTAGTGTGGTCCATACCACAAATCCCACCAAAGCATTATTTCCTTAATTTCCCCTCAAATTATTTCCCCATCTACATCAGTCATTTCTTTGTTTCCCTCAAACTATTACAGGTCTCAGCATATTTGCTCTTTGACTGCTAAGTCATGACATAAAATGAACTTTAATGTGGACATGTTTGTCAATAATCCATCATTTAAGTTACGAGTGGTAGTTTTCTTAAGCACTTGTTTCTTCATTTCCTTTCAGTGGAGGTCCTGTGGTGGTTCTTGTGCAGCTGGAGAGAGAAGAAGAAGTGACAGGACCAGTCATTGCTCCCTTGTTTCCTCAGGTACATTTTGTGTGTGTGTGTGTGAACGTTTGAATCCACCTACACAAACAGTACTTGTATTAATGTGACTGTGTTTACTTTTAGAAACGTGAAGAGGGCTGGTGGGTTGTGATTGGAGATCCCAAATCAAACAGTCTCATCTCCATCAAGCGCTTGACTCTGCAGCAGAAGGCCAAGGTGAGTGCAGTGAAAATCAAAGGCAAAGCCCGCGAT
This sequence comes from Polypterus senegalus, assembly GCF_016835505.1. Taxonomy (NCBI): domain Eukaryota; kingdom Metazoa; phylum Chordata; class Cladistia; order Polypteriformes; family Polypteridae; genus Polypterus; species Polypterus senegalus. The sequence goes on from NC_053164.1 coordinate 101,039,057, forward strand.
TTGTATTGAAGCAAGGCTCCCGTTCCTGAGGTTGACCAAACTGAGGAGCCACTTACAGTAAACATAACGCTGCGTGCATTAGGGGCAAAACAGAAATCAAGTTTACCTTAAAGGAATACTCCACCCAGAAATATTTTTCCTTTGTTACTTACCCCATGTAGTTTGTTGTGATGGCTGTAAAAAAAAAAATTTTGATATCTTGTTTTCATGCAGAAAAATGTTTTGATATAATAGAAGGCAATAATGATCAGTGCTGTGCAATGGCAAATAATGTGCAAAAATGACTAAGGAAAAGAGGAAATAAAATCATGTTGCACAATCCGTGTGTCAGTTATCCAGTCGTATGTGCAAAACATGTGCAATTTTAGCTAAAATATTGTTAGATACTTCTGGAATGATCGACACCCATCATGGTCTGTGTGTGGGTCCCAATGGCCCAGTGCAGTGATGGGAACACTGTGCTGCAAAAATGGTGGTGTTCTTCGGACAAGACCTAAGACTGAGACTGTTTCTCGATGTCCTCGCTCAATTGCCCACCATGGCCTGGTCAATCTTTCCCCTTATTCATCTGATGACCTTTACTGGTAAATATGTCACTCGCCCCCTCACCACCTAACAGCTATGGTGATGATTCTACTGGCACGTCATCCAGGTGGATGCTGCACATCAGTGCTGTCTATGTAGGTTAGAAGGGCGCTGCGTAAACGGAATTGTGTTTTACTGACATGTGGATTATGCAGCACAAGGTTTTTATTATTATTTCCATTGATTGTTTTTTTTCACAATTGGTTTCTATGACATCAAACTTTGTTTCTCTCCTTTCTGCATGAAAAACATGAGAGTAAAAGTTTTTCTCACCCATCACTACAAACTACATGTGGTAGGTAACACCTAGGAATCCCAAAACTGCTGTGGAACTGTCGAGACGTAAAGATGAGTAAAGCCCCGGTGTGTACGCTCCTTCTCTGCTGACACAGGTTTATTTGTTTTTCAGGTTAAGTTAGACTTTGTTGCTCCCGCCTTAGGCATCCACAATTATACTTTGTACTTCATGAGTGATGCCTACATGGGATGTGACCAAGAATACAAATTCAGCGTGGATGTGAAGGAGGCAGACAGCGAAGGAGACAGTGATTCAGACTAAGGTGGCACTGTGGTTTTACTCTGGACAGTTCTGATGCCATCTACAGTTGACAGTTTGTACGAGTGTCCGCGTCATTCCGGCATGAATACAGAGATGTACAGCGTCAGGTTTATTGTTAAGTTTTATTATCATGCAGCTTTAAATTATATCCACATTATTTCTGTAATGCATACACCATAAATTGTGGATAGAAATCTAAAAAAAAAAATTTTGTACAGCTTTTCTTTTTTTTCTTTTTTTATAGTGTAAAAATCAATAGGGCTACTATTTCCTGGTTCTGCTGTGTTTTGGTGATGTGTGCCTAAATAAAGGCTCAAACCCCACTGAAGTCTCATGGTTCTTTTAAGGCTACAGTTTCCAAAGTCTGACAAATACGTGACTTGCTCCTGATGTCACTCTGCAGGATTTATATCTGGCACGATTTGTTTTATTATTTCTTTAGAGGATCATTTGTCAGGTTTTTACCCAGAGCGAGATTATTTGTCATTTACTGTCCCATCCACATACTTTATTTTGGTAGCTACAACTTGGTTAAATGGACATAAAATACAACATACACTGCAGGGTGCTGCTGGACCTGTTGAGGATGGTAAATTAGCAGGGAGAGTTGAAAAGAAAGGGGTTGAAAGCTTCAAAAACACGCTGGTGCGTATAACCCACCCCTTCCTCTTCAGTTCTGTGGCTCATACTGCCAAAGGCCAATATCGCCATCGTCACTGCATGATGCGAGAAGACCACCTTCCTTTGGGTTCCAGGCCACACAATTTACATCTTGAGAGTGGGCTTTGGGCACGTGAGCCATCAATCTGAATATGGGCTGGTGTGGATCAGAAGTTGCATCCTCTTCAAACACTCTAATGGCGTCATCGCCACAGGCAGTTGCAAGAACGTTTGTGAGGTGACACCTGTAAATAAAGGTGGTGCTAGGTAAGTGCATTTTGATTTCTGTTCATCAATCTATTCAGTTTTATATCTTGCTTCACCTAGCAAACAAATTGAATGCAATGACAACTCAAGCTATTATCTTAGGCCTGATCAGTTAAAGCGACGGGACAAATGATAAGAAACAGTTGGGTGATGCCATGGTAATAGCCTCTCTAAACCTGGCCAAAGCAAGGGACCACTAGCCATTTCAAAAGCTCAAAGCAGGTGCCTCACTCCACTTCCATGAATAAGGCTGCAACAGAGTTGTTTTTTTATTATAAAAAGTTACTTTTGCACAAAACTACACAAAAATCGGAGTCCCCTGGTCAGATGACATGTTTTATTGGCTTGTTTGTTTCCCTTAGTGGGCACATCTATTGTTGTAGTGATGTAGCGGTTATAGCCTCACGCCAAGTACACACACGTGACTGCTGGCTACATTTTCAAACTATTCGCCAGACACTCAACACAGAAGTCAACAGTAATCTTGGCTAATTCTGTGACTACTTCTTATTCTGAACTGGAAATGGGGTTTTAACAAAACCAGGAGTGCCAGAATTATTTAGTCCTTGTAGTGCTTTTTAATAACTGTAAATTATTTTAATTTTCCTAAACACCCCAGTCATTGCTACCTACAACTTTGTTACCCATTCTTTGAGTCGACATCAACCAGCTTAGGGTTGCATGGGGCACAAGACATGAACCAGCTATGGATGCGGAGACGCCTGCAAACAAGGGGAGGGATGACTAAAGTCTGAGTGTCCATCTTGATGAATATATCAGTGGCAACACTGCAGAATGGAATGTATACCGGTCATATCAAAAAAGTACACATTAATTATACTGCTAGCCGCAGCCTAGCAAAACGTCTTGTTTATTGGCCAAATTTGACTACATTTATTTAATTTTACTAATTTGTTTGAAAAAATATATATATATATATATATATATATATATATGGAACAGTTTTCAGCCTAAAATTAAACTTCTTTTCGGCTGTCAAGTGACAACTACCACTGTAGTTTACTCTGTCAGTCCAAGTGCAGTTTTCTTAGTGTTTGATTTTAAGGAACTCTGCAGTGACCATGAAAATGTGTTTGTGTGCCCTCTACCAGGACAAATTGCACAAAGGTGATAATCACATTCTGCGTGCTCAACTTTGGCATCGCAGTGCTACAGTAATGCTATGGAAAGGGGCACATGTCCATATGCACACATTTAAGATACAGAGAGAGAGAGAAAGAAAGGAAGGAGGATACTTTGCCACCATGAAGAAATGAAACCTTCCCAGAAGCTCAAGAGTGAGACAGAAAGAAAAAAAAAAAAAATGTATTTATACAGGTCCTTCTCAAAAAATTTGCATATTGTGATAAAGTTCATTATTTTCTGTAATGTACTGATAAACATTAGACTTTCATATATTTTAGATTCATTACACACAACTGAAGTAGATCAAGCCTTTTAATGTTTTAATATTGATGATTTTGGCATACAGCTCATGAAAACCCAAAACTCCTATCTCAAAAAAGTGTGTGTGTGTATATATATATATACATACATATATAACATCTACTCTTTGTCCTTTATTTCCAGCCCTGGGCGTGGACTCGTCTCGCAGGACGTATTAGTGTCTCTCCAAGAATCACGTCTCATCTCCTTCCAAGATTTTATTTTTTTTTTTATAATAGACTACAGAAAAAGGCACGATATTGTTCACTTTAATAATAGAGGTACTTTTTATAAAAATCAGTTGAAAGAGATTTCTGTTTTTGCCAAGATAGCAAAAGGAATTGAGTATTGTGAGATTTAACTGGTGTATTGGTATCGAATTCTAAAATATCTGGTATCATGATATCCCTAATTTGAAGGGATGAACACTTGAATCCAGCAGGTCCAGCTTGTGGGGTCCACGCTGTTAGAAGTTTGTTCAAAACGACTCCTCATTCAAATGCTGACATCAGAGTGAAACATTTCAATCCTTTGCATAAAAAATGGTACAACAGAAGTGTTGTGCTCTCCTTATAATAAACTATGGATCTCTGTGTTGGATATTCTTCTCTGTCAGCTAAAGCCATTTTTTCTGTCATTTTGAAAAGCGTGCTTTTTTCAGTACTATTTTGTGAGACCGAACAAAGCAATACAGTCATTTCAAACGTGTTTTTTAAAGGTTTAAAACTATCAACATCAGTTAAAACTCAGATTTCTATGAAACCTTAAAATTATATTACTAAAATAAGTTAAATAAGGCAATCACTACAAAATAGCTTTATCCTCTAATGAGACAATTTGCAAAGTTAACAAAATACAAGTTTAAAAAAAAAAAACTCACCAAGAAATGTCGTAAATTGTCCGTGTGTGAAATCCAGATAAGGTACAAATACTTTTCCAGCATGGGTCGCTGCCTTTACAGACTACTCCTAAAAAAGGAAACAGAAACTGCCGTCAATCTTTACCTTTACTTGCTATTTATTAACAAAGTTCTCTCATTTTAAAGGAACTACAGCACGTCTGCCTGAATCACCTTGCTCATTTCCAGGCAGGTACTCCCTCCAGATTTTAACAGTCTTATCATCACTGCAGGATGCAAGCCGCTGGCCAGTTTTGTCAAAGTCCACACTCCACACTGTGGATTCATGACCCTCCAGTGTGTCCAAACAAATCCAATCGTCATCATCCTCTTTGTAGATCTTGACAGTGTTGTCATAGCTGCAAGAGGCCAGTAGCTGCATGGTAAAGGAGAGAGACAAAGAGGGGGGATCAGCCATGCTAGAAACTGAGAGCTTACAGTACTGTAGAGTAAGCACTGCAATGTGAGCCCCAGCCACACCACTTGTGCACTAACTACTCTGTCTGGTAAACCCTTCAGAGTTAGTTTTTCTTGTAACACTGCAGTCATTTTTAGGAATTATAACAATCAGAATAGAGAGTCGTTTGGAAGCTCGGGCATTGTATGACTGCAAAACACAACAGAAACATAAGCACACTTTTTGCCACTTTATTAAAAACGTTGCAGTCAGAATGTTCTACCAGCGCTCACAGAAGTTTCCACTGGGGACTTCCACAGTTCAAGGGCAGGCTATTAGTTTGATGGGAAACTATAAATTGTCTACTGCAGTTGTTTCCTCCTATCTAAGGCTGCTTGACGCTGTTCATCTTTTGTTGTTGATGAGCTTTAGTCCCGTCACACCAACCCACCACCACCTGAGTCTTCAGCAGGCGAAAAGCGAGTTCAGAAAACAAATGGATATGTGCTTGTGTCCCAGCTCAATTGATAGTAGTTTCATAGTCCATTATAGCTTGTTGTCTAATTAAATTAAATTTACTTTTACAGCCTCTAACAATATGCATTATATATGTAAAATTTATCAAGTTCATTATAACAACTAAAGATGCCATTTTTTGATCAAATTCAGGCTACTATGCTAAATACTTCGTACATAAATAGAACATTTCCACACCCGGCCTACACCAAACAATATGCTTCTGTCTACAACAGGTTTCTCAACCCACTTTTTCTAATGCAAGTCTTTTTGGAACCCACTTTGACTTCCCCTTGATGAACTAAAGACAATCGTCAGAGTGGGGTGCGCCCTTGGTGAATTCAGCACGTCACAGGTGGGACCGCTTAGGGAGCGATCCACTACCACAGGAATAGGAACTTGAAGCCCATGACCCATTGTGGTTGAGAAATACTGACCTACAACATTTCTAACTTGTTTGAATAATGTAACACCTTATAACAAATTTAAAATAATGTCCTTTTACAAAATTCTCACTTTTCACAACATACTCAACTCTCTTTTCATCAAATTTCTTTGTCATTCCTGTTGCAGTTGCTGGATTGATTTATTACTTGATTAGAGTGTTTTAAGAAGGTAATTTTGTTCATCACTGTCAAACTTAATCAGATCAGTTTATTGAGGTAGTAATGAACTAACAAAATTATTTCTAGTTCTTTTCAGTTCTTTCAATATGATTCAGCTTCATGAAGAAGTTGTGTAATTATATTAATGATAATTAAGCAAGACATTTTGATGTTCTCAACAGAGACTGTACACTTACCTCCTGATTAGGATGCCAAATGACATGCTTCACATCCTGCGTGTGCGAGTTCACCACACTGACACATTCGTATTCATCCTCCTCATCAACTGCAATACACACACACACACACACACAACATTTATTGTGAGATTTTTTTTTTTTATTTGTGCTACTATACCACATAGGAATTAACATTATTTTCAGTAAATTCTTTATCACTCCATGTAATTTACCATAATGAAGGGCCATATCATGAGATCATTTCTGTACTACATGTGAAAATATTTTTTTACTTAAAATGTTAAGCTAGAACTATATGATTGTTAGATTTGTCATAACATGAAATACAATATAGTTAGAAGAGGATATATTTACTTTCTAACATCACTGTATCATTACAAATGAAGCTGAGGCACATTAAGGGAGTTCAGACAATGACCTCTGTGTGAAATTTCAGGAAGTAATCACAAATTTTTTATCCCACATCCTGCCAAAGAGTAACTAAAAAGATCGAATTTGAAAAAATGCCAATCTTTCGAGGCCATTAAATAATTTTATGCACCCCACTGAAAGTACAGTCATGCACCAATTTATAGGTGAGCGTTTTAAGAGGAGTCATACTTACAACCAAGGGCCACAGGAAAACAATAGGGTAATAATGTTTTTGAAATTGCCAAAACCAGCCACAGCAATAAATCTTGCATTACAGTAATCCCTCGCTATACGCTACGATTTGACTTTCGTAGCTTCACTCCATCACGGATTAGAAATGTAAGCATATCTAAATATATATACTGTATATATAAAACATATATTTTTCGCTGGTTTGTGGATTTCTGCGGACAATGCGTCTTTTAATTTATGGTACATGCTATCCCAGTTTGTTTGCCCAGTTGATTTCATACAAGGGACGCTATTGGCGGATGGCTGAGAAGCTACCCAATCAGAGCATGTATTATGTATTAGGCGCTTTGCATACTTGAAAGCCCAAACAGCACGTATTGATTTTTTGATTGTTTGCTTTTCTCTCGCTCTCTCTATCTCTCTGACATTCTCTGCTCCTGACTGACGGCACTTCTTTGAAGAGAAGTTATGTTTGCATTCTTTTAATTGTGAGAAAGAACTGTCATCTCTGTCTTGTCATGGAGCACAGGTTAAACTTTTGACTAAAGGGTGTTATTTCATGTCTTGAGGGCTCCAATACGGTTAAAAAACATATTTACAAGGTCATAAACAGGTTTTCTATGCTCTAACTGCAAAAATATTCGATTTATAAATAAAGAATCCTACTTTGCAGAAATTCATTTATCGTAGTAGAGTCTGGAATGGATTAACCGCGATAAACGAGGGTTTACTGTATTATTATTTCTCAGGGTCTCATACTTTCTGACTCTTGGAGCAACCTTGAAAGTTTGTTTTGATCAGCACTGCTTCACAAGACTAATGCATTAAGCCTGCACTACCTTCCATTGCACTAGTGTTTCTCAACCTTTATGGCCCCGTGACCCAGTTTTGCATTTTTAAATTTATTAATAACCCACTAGCAGGAATTGCAAACTGCTCCCTTGGTGAAACAGGGAAACACTGCGCATTGCTGCTGATCACTTAGGCGACCCACTGGTGACCAACTGATTGTTACTAACATGGGTGGGTTGAAAAACACTAGCTTAGATGATCCACATGCAAAACAACGATGGCAACATCAAATGGTTGAGAAACACTGCCTTATATTATCCCACAATGCATCCCCTGAAACATGAAAATTATTTTGTAAAGCTTCATACCAGCAGTTGAATTATGCATATCTATGACCCACAGAGCCTGAAGTGCAATGATCTGTAAACTTTGTGATCAATATATGACCAATTTGACGTAAGGGACTGATCAGATGGGCAGTCCCAAATGGAGACGTAAGTCGGCATGTGACTGTATTACTGGATATGACTTGTATTGCTTGATGTGTAAATGTGGCTTTTAAAAAATAAAAAAGTATAGTAAAGCTTGACCGGGCAGCACAATGGTAGCACTTCTGTCTCGCAGTTAGGAGACCTGGGTTCGCTTCCCGGGTCCTCCCTGTGTGGAGTTTGCATGTTCTCCTCGTGTCTGCATGGGTTTCCTCCCACAGTCCACAGATGTGCAGGTTAGGTGCATTGACGATTCTAAATTGGCCCTAGTGTGTGCGCTCTGCAGTGCACGGGGTTTGATTCCTGCCTTGCACCCTGTGTTGGCTGGGATTGGCTCCAGCAGACCCCCGTGACCCTGTGTTCGGATTCAGCAGATTGGAAAATGGATGGATAATCTTTCTAAACATTTTTGACATTTGTGTTCATTTCCTAAACTGCATACCTATCAGTCAAACATTTTTCCCCAAAAATGAAACTGAAACATAACACTGCACAATGCAAAGCACATTCTAAAGATACGTTGCAGATGCTTCTACATTTAACGAAAAAACACTGATAAAGCACACCGAGCCAATTAGATTTTGCACATCCGGAACTTTACGTATATATCCAAATATGTGTATTCTTGACTCACATACAGCATATCTCTTTTTACCTTGTAGAACCCAAACTGCCTGCCACCAGTTTGAAACATACCTTCCCAAACCCAGACGCTCTTGTCCCTGCTGCATGTTGCCAAGAGATTTCCAGAAGGTGCCCAGGCAACACACTTTACTTCATTTTCATGACCTTCCAGTGTTGTCACACACTAATTTAGTACAAAGATTAGGGAAAGGAATTAAAAAATTGTTATTTTTTTTTTTTAAACAGGATATTATCAACTTCTGGTATAAGATGTAGAATAGCACTCTGTTAAATATTCTGTCTGGTAAAAGAACCTTTTTTTATAAGGGCTCCACTTATTCCACTAGTTTTTCCTCACAGAAACTTCTCAATTTTCCATCTAGTTTTACACATCCAGGCAAAATGATTGTGAGATCCCACTTATGACCGGTCAGTAACTGCTCAAGTCTACACATGTTGTTAGCTTTTCTCCACAATCTGCCTCGCAATTACTTATACTACTGCATCAACGACATCATTTATTTCTATTGCACATTTTCATACACAGTAAGATGACAAAGAAAATAACAAGAAAATAAAATTTAAAATACCTAAAAAGTATAATAATAAAAACATTACATTTCAAAAATACTAGATAACAATAAATTAGTATGCATTCACCTAACCTAGATATACAGGTAACAGAAAAAGTCCTTATTTTATTTGTAAGTCTCTAAAGATTAGTTTTTAAGCCTGTTCTGACAGCTAGGGAAAACAGGAATAAAGTACAGAGGCTCCCTCTCATTTTTTTTACATTTTTTTATTTTGAGGTTCTGTAAAATAATTTCCTCTTGTGGAAAAAAACATATAATCTAATCAAACAAAAAAACTCTGGGGTGAGATACTGGAGAAAAAAAAAATCTGATGGGGTCCCAAGTCCAAAAGACCACCCAGCTCCTGCTGGGTATTCTACTGCGAATGGGTTACATTAATAGGATATTCTTACAGAACAGTCCTACATTAAAACGTTTTATTCTTCACAGTTTAACATATGTATTGTATATTACCTCAAATGTATCTTGTTGCTTCTTCCAGATGCAGGTAGTGGCGTCAAAGCTGGCAGAGGCCAAGTAGTTTCCACAGGGTGACCAAGCTACTTTCCGAACAGTCCTCTGGTGACCCTCTGACAAAACTGATTTGCAGACCCAAGAGTCACCTGTAAAATGCACAAAGCATACAAAGACTCAGCACAGCATACACAGTCGGAATAGAATCTTTGGATTTTAGGCAGATATTTTATTTGAGAGTAATCTATTTTAGTAGAGGATTACCTGCTGTTTCTTTATAAATAAAAATGAACGCACAAATAGACCACATGATCACTTTTCCATTATGGCTTGTGAACAGAAACATTATAAACAAAAGCAAAAAAATAAATAAATTTTCAAGCCAGGTCACTGAAACCAGACTCAAAATATGACTTGGAAGAAAATGACTTTTCTTCATAAAAGATACAATAATGTACCAGTGCACTTGTACTCGTACTAATGGTGGCAGTAGCAGGTACAGAATACAGCGAAAATTTCACGTTACTAATACGTAACATGCCGTTAAGATAAACAAAAATATGCTAAAAACAAACATTCATACGAATTTCGTGTATTTAATTGACCAAATATACTGCATTGCATTGAAGACGTGCGGAAACAAACTCATAAAGATGCTTGACTTTTTTTTAATCTTGAAACGGAGATACTGCAATAGGTCGCCCCACACTAATGACAGCGCTGTTTTGGAATGCCAGTAATTGGTCAGTTTAAGGCAGCCCATCTGAACTCGTTGCACAAAACGAACACACCTGTTGCTCGCCTTTCACAAGCTCAGGACCGGCTAAGCTGGATAACTCACCTTCGCGACCCCACACTCGGACCGCTCGATCTCCTCCACAAGAGGCCAGTAGGGTCCCTTTGGGGTTCCACGCAACGAACCAGCAGCGGGAGTCTGGGTGAGCACTGAAACGGGTGAGCAACTTCAGGCAGTCCTTCATGGCTTCCTGAAATTCTTGCAAACCCAACGCTCACGGGGTACGCTACGGTGATGATCGAGTCAGTAAACAGCAAGACATGCAAGGGTTGAAGTGTTCATAAACTCTTCTAACATATGATAAAGCTCAATTATAAGAGGACAGAAACAGACACGCTCAAGTCAAGCGAATGTGCGCTACTTCCTCTCTGTCATTTAGAGCCCAACAACGCGCAGTGCAGCATGGGAAAATGAGTCCTCTTGCTACCTTTCTAATTCCCGGCATTCTGAACCTTCACACAAGAATCTCTTGCTGCCATCTTCAGGCTGGAGTTCCATTGTCTTTGTTTGATATATTGGCCCAATAAGTTTTGTTAGAAAATGTACATTTTATTTAAAAATATTAGCACTATATATCTTTTAAATATAAGAATGTGTAAATGTTCTTTTGTATATTTTAAGTGTTATGAGTAAAATTTTGAAATAGTTCCTTTTTAATTCTGAAAAATAATATTGACATTTCAACCTTACATTTAACTTACGTGGGTCTTTTATTTCCCAGTAGTGCCGGGTCACGGTCGATGTGAGGTCTGATGCCTTGTCTGTGTATATTTTCCTCTGGAAACTCCAGTGCTCTTCATCACACTTCCAAATGCTGCCTTAACTGGTGGCTTTACACTGACCCAGTAGGCAGTGTGGTTGTCCCCAGTGCTTTGTGTCAGTTCTGCTGAGATGGGCTTTGGGTCACTTCACCCTGCAATGTTCATTCAAAAGAACCCTGAGACACAGAGGCAAAACTTGATTATTGAGTCATTATTGTCAGAGTGGAATGTACATGCATGTGCTAATCAACATGCAACAGCATAATCAGTAACTATTGTTATTATTATTTATATATATCTATATAATATATAATGTATGAGACACCTCTGTCCAAGGCAACTTACAAAGCTTAAACACTATAGCTATCCTGTAGATGTCACAAACTTAACTTGCAACTCTGCACGTTTTTAAGATGATGATGTTGTTTGCATTAATTTTCACACAAATGTTGAGCTTTTCTTTATATAGAAAACCACAAACACATTGAATGAATTACTAAGCAGTGTGGTAACAAGGTGTACTTTGGGGAACCTTCAAATCTCAACTCAATGTTATTTTGAAGAAATTAGGCGGGCAGGATTGACAAGCATGTTGGATTGAATGGCCCATTCTTATAAAAATTGATTCTTTTTTTTTCTTTACTTCCCATTAAAAGGTATTCACAAAGTAATCAAAAAATTATGGTCCAAAAATGTATTTTCATGTATTCACTTAAAACATTCCTCTACAATTTTTGATGCTGATACTTCTAAACCCCATCAATTTGTCCAGTTGTGCCTCTCCAAATGTTGTCTGCATATTTAAAGTAATAATAATAATAATTCTTTGCATTTATATATCGCTTTTCTCACTACTCAACGCGCTCAGCAATTGCAGGTTAAGGGCCTTGCTCAAGGGCCCAACAGAGCAGAGTCCCTTTTGGCATTTACGGGATTCAAACCGGCAACCTTCCGATTGCCAGTGCAGACCCCTAGACGCAGAGCAAAGTAAAAAGATCTACATTTTTTCTCTAGTGGAGATGGCCTCATCACTATCAAATAATATATTGTAGTTTAAAAAGATCACATCTTGAATCTTGATTATCTGTATCAATCCTTCTATAATAATATCCTGCCAGGTGACCTTACTTGCTTAATTAACACCACCTCATTAGCCAAGAAGGCACAGCAGCATCTCCACTTTCTTCCGGGGCTCAGAAAGGCAATCCTAAATCCACATAATACTCCACCACCACAACTTCTCATCACATTCTACAGAGGTATAATCAAGAGCATTCTGACCAACTGCGTTACCATCTGGTTTGGGAACTGCAGTGTCTCTGACCACTAGGTTCTACAACAGAGAGTCCACCCTGTAGACCATTTGGAATTCTGTGCCCTCCATTAAAGACATCTTTATCAAGCATCGCACCCACAACTTCTTCAGCAGTCTCTTTGTCCCACTTCTATTTGGCAGAAGGTACTGTAGATTCCAAACCGGTTTGGCCAGGTTCTGCAACAACTTTTACCCCTTGGCTGTCCAGACTCTGTGCTTTCCTGGGATCTGCTCCTAGTAGTTTATTTATATGTCGAATTAACGTATCATTTGTTCCTTCTGTTGTTTTTTATTATAAGTATTTACTTATTTATTAATATTTACTATGTTACCTTTATATTTACCTCTTTGTGTTGTAAATTCCCTTTAGTGAACAGTTTCTCTGTTATTTTGGGTTTTTTTTTTTTGTTTTTTTTTAGTTCTTTTCACTCCTACCTGATTTTGGACTGCACACTTCTTGTTCTTTTGCGGTGTTTCCAATTTCGCCAGTTGTACAACCATTTTCCTCTCTGTGGGACAGTTCTTTAGTTTTTTCTTTATTTCTTCGAACGGAGGAAGCAAAAAGGCACTTCCAAGAAAACTCTAGTTTATGGTTTCTTGTTTACTATTCCATTTCCTGATCACCTATCTCCCTCTTGATCTTATGCAAATCATAACAGCTAGAAAATCAGTTATTATCCTCTCCTCGAATACAATCCATTCTTTAAAAGAACGAAGCACTGATTTCAAGGAACTAATTTATCTAGAAACTAGATACGAGGGGTCCATTCATCGGATTAGCCCTATTTCAGCTATGGAATGGCCAAATGGGGGAGGCAGCTTGATGGATGAGGTCCCCAGGACTCTAAACAATTCCAAATCATATTAAGTGAAATTATCTACTGTTAAATTCTCCTCCGTACTTCTAAAATTTGTATTTTTATACTGTATTGAGGATTTGTTCTGTGTATTGTATTGTATTGTATTGACCCCCTTCTTTTTGACACCCACTGCACGTCTAACCTACCTGGAAAGGGGTCTGTCTTTGAACTGCCTTTCCCAAGGTTTCTTCCATTTTTTTCCCTACAAGGGTTTTTTCAGGAGTTTTTTCTTGTCTTCTTCAAGGCTGGGGGGCTGTCAAGAGGCAGGGCCTGTTAAAGCCCATTGTGGCACTTCTTGTGTGATTTTGGGCTATCCAAAAAATGTATTGTATTGTATATGAAGGTTTGCTCCATCCAAAGGAAGTTTTGTGCAATGTGTTGACAAGAACGAAAGCTCAATTTATTATTAAAACATTTATCACTCACTTGACTTAGTCATCATAATTACATTTTTCTCATTTTCCCTGATATGCTCAATGCAGTGTCTAATCTAGAAAAAATACTTCTTTTTTTAGGCAGGCTGTTGTTAGAGAATGCAGTGTTTTTGGCATACGTTTCCCCAGGTGTGCATGTGTGTAGCTTGAACTTTTCAGTCTGCCTTAGGACTTGAAGACTAGAGTCTTTTTAAGTGAGCCATTGGTGGATTTTTTTAAGTATGCATGAACTTACACATCTCACTGTTTTGGAGCAGTCATCATCATTTCAATTTAGCACTTTGCCCAGTGAACAAAAATGGGCAATTTATTATTTTTCATTTGTGTTTCTGTTTTTGGTGTTGAGTAGTTGATGTTGATCATAAAACATCTTTAAATACTGTGCTTTGGTGGTTATACTGTTATTGCAATATCTTAAAAGATTTTTTTTATGATATTATTTAGCTTAAATTGTATCATCACTGTTGCTGGCTCCCTTATACATTGTGAAATGTAATGTCTCTCCCTTGCTCTCCCTCATGTGATATTTTGTGAAGGTAATCTCCTTCCTTGGCCACTCTCTGGCATTGCTGCTGCTGCTCTCATCTTCCGCAGCAGAATCTGTGCTGCTGTAATGATCTTTTCTCTGCCATGTCTCCTGCCTGCATATTCACGCTGCCAGCTGTGCCTCACGCCACCCACTTGGAATCAGAGGCAACACCCCATCTGCACTCAGTTTCCCAGCTCTGTCAGTGGATCTAAGCCAGAATCCTTCCCAAGTCTTGCCAGTAATCAAGTACTCAGTCCAGTGGATTTAAGCAGAGGAACAGATCTAACTCTCTCTCACACACACGCACACTCTCTGTACTGCTTCTCAGGATGGCTCCAACATTCTGATAGTGACTCTGCCAGGTCTTTGTGGCCTCATCAGGATTTTCATGCCAAAAAAGTTGTTCACGAATGAGATTCCATCCACTTGAAGAAGGAATACTTAGTAATGGTAGGCAGTCTGTTCAAAAGGGCAGTTTTAAAAAGCTGTCTGTTTGAAAAGCTTAGTAGTCAGATAATAATAATTCTTTATATTGATATACCTTTCCTGGTATGGAGAGCTTGTCAGACGTTTTTCCAGTACCACTAGTCAGTCCAGGTCAGAATGAGGAGGCTAGAAAATATAATGTGCCTCAAACTCTGGTGTAGAATAGGGTGCCACATGTTAAGGGGTAATCATATGCTTTTAGAAACAGATAGGATCTGTAAAACCTGAAAGAACTGCATTTGAATCAGGTAGGGATGTGAGGCAATGTGAAGGCAGGCTAATCAGGGAATGTTTATGGATAGGAAGGGTAGTGGCCAAGTCAAGACTGAGACTTCAGATGTTAGACATAACACTAAATAATATTAAAATACACAGAAATAAGATGACATTAAATACAACACTGAACTGATAAGCGGTGGAGACTATGAAATACTAAAACCAAGAGTGAGGCAGCCCCTTTTATCATGCCCTGAATGTGCTTCAGGTGGGCCGTAATTACCTTGTGGCGGAAGTTCCTGTTGTGGCAGAAGTGCCGCATGACCACCCAGAAGCACACTGGGCATGCCTGGAATCCTCTTTGGTAGTACTTCCAAGTGTGGTGGAAGTGCTGCATTCCAAGGCTCTGTGATCATCTGGGCACCCCCTGGCGGTGGCCACAGGCCCCAACAGGGTTGAGCTTCTATTCTCTGGTCCCATGGCCCCCATGCAGTCCAGGACGGCTGCCCTCTCGTGGCCCAGGGGAGGTATTGTCCCCCTCCTGGTCCTTCCAGGCGTCCCGGCTGGGCAGGATCCCCAGCCATCCGCCACAATATAAATTAGAATCCTCAAACAAATAAGAGGGGCACAGTTAATACAATCCAAATTACTGTTTGCTGTCTCCACATGGACTGAACCTGTAATGCATTACATTCAGAATACAACAGTTAAAGGATATTAAGATATTCATCATGATATTTGTGGTGGTTCAGTAGTACTGTTGCTGTCTCACAAAAATGAGACTCAGGTTTAATTCCACACAGATTTTGCATGTTCTCTCCATGTCCATGTGGGTTTCCTCCAGGTACTCTGGTGTCCTCCCACAGATATGCTGGCTAGGTGAACTGATGCTGACCAAGTGGCCTTTGATGTGTGTGTTCATCTTGCGAAGGGATGGCTTCCTGCCCAAGTATTGCTCCTGCAGTGTCTCCAGTGCTCGCTGGAATACACTCCAGCTGTCCTGCGGGTTTGGAAAATGAATGGATCGGTAATCATAGGTTTCACAATATTTTGAATGAGAAAATCAACAAAATGCACATCTATTACATTTAAATGCATAATATTTATGAAACAAAAGAAAACGTTGTCTAATTATTTTAGATTTTTTGTTTTAAAATCTACAGATTTTTACTTGATATTGTAATACAACTACACAGACCATGATGCACCGGGTTCACATCCTGTTGCAAGGAAATAACTTCCTTCCAGAAATCCGGAAGAGAGCAGGGTAGAAAGCGACTTTATTTATGTTTTCTTTTTTTTTTTGTTTTAAACAACGTAGTATTTGTTTCTTGTTTTGATTTGTGAGGGTATAGATAAGAACTGTAGCAGGTAGGGTAGGTGAAAACTGTATTGCGCTTGCTACTGGGTGGCCTAGACGACTTCATTTCACCTTTTTTTTTTTATTTTTTTTTTATTGTTGCTGGTTTCGTGCGGCATCGGTGTGATGGGAAAGAGATTTAAAGTCAAAAACGCTGCGGGACAAAGAAGCTTAACTTGTTGAACAGGATGTTTATATTGCACGCGTCGATTATTGTTTATCGTTTCAATAAATGAGTGTAAAACCAAACCAGTTTCTTTGAACAGATTTTTTAGTCGATCACAGCAAAGGCCTTTCTGAAATATTAAAAGTAAGACACGAAAGAATCGGGGCATTCGACTGGATTGTGTCACTGATTGCTTTTTATATGTACTGTCTGATACTTGAGATATCCGCTTTCTGCCTTTTGGACAATCAAGTTATTCTAGTTCACTTGTCCTGTGAGTTTTAAAGCAGTAACTAGCTATTTAAAGTACTCTGTCCTCGCGACATTAATATACATTTTTTAATTTCCTCTATCGTTGCGTGTCAGGACAGGCGTTTCTCGGTTCGGAGTTGCTCTGTCTGAGTAATTGACGGTTTCTTTTTTTGGAGATGTATGCGCCCTCGGCACCTACAGTACCAGGCAGTCGGCGAAGGCGAGGTCCAGGGGGTAGTGCCCTTCCAAAGCAGCCGGAGCGGAGTTTGGCTTCTGCTCTGCCCGGCGCCTTGTCCATTACAGCCCTGTGCACGGCATTGGCAGAGCCGGCCTGGCTTCGGGTCCACGGAGGCATCTGTCCCAGGCAGGAGCTGGGCGTGGCGGACGTGCTGGGACACGTGGAGGCCAAGTTATTAGAAGGTAGGAATCCACATTTTTGTATGTCTGGCCATCTTCAAATCGATCAATTTTCATATCTAGCTACCTGCATATTGTACTAACTATATACTTATTGCATCTCTCGGTTATCATTTTATAGCCGACTGTCGCTTTATCTAGCTAGCTACTTGTCATTGTGTCACCTGTTCATCATTTAGTTGACTTTCTACCTATCCATCCAGCTGTCTGTTATCATTTCAAGGTGTAGCGGCAGTTACAGAAATGAACAAACACAATTTGTTTTAATATCTCACTAATTATTTGATCATATTTGTACATATTGAATACTCCATTAAAATATTCACATGTGTAGTTTGGAAAGAGTATGTTTACCACTACATTTAATGACGTCAACAAAGGTTAACTGGTATCAGGCGATGGCAAACCTGGGCTCAGATTTACAGTGCATCCGGAAAGTATTCACAGCGCATCACTTTTTCCACAGTATTTTGTTATGTTACAGCCTTATTCCAAAATGGATTAAATTCATTTTGTTCCTCAGAATTCTACACACAACACCCCATAATGACAACATGAAAAAAGTTTGAGGTTTTTGCAAATTTATTAAAAATAAAAAAACTGAGAAATCACATGTACATAAGTATTTACAGCCTTTGCTCAATACTTTGTCGATGCACCTTTGGCAGCAATTACAGCCTCAAGTCTTTTTGAATATGATGCCACAAGCTTGGCACACCTATCCTTGGCCAGTTTCGCTCATTCCTCTTTGCAGCACTTCTCAAGCTCCATCAAGTTGGATGGGAAGAGTCAGTGCACAGCCATTTTAAGATCTCTCCAGAGATGTTCAATCAGATTCAAGTCTGGGCTCTGGCTGGGCCACTCAAGGACATTCACAGAGTTGTCCTGAAGCCACTCCTTTGATATCTTGGCTGTGTGCTTAGGGTCGTTGTCCTGCTGAAAGATGAACCATCGCCCCAGTCTGAGGTCAAGAGCGCTCTGGAGCAGGTTTTCATCCAGGATGTCTCTGTACATTGCTGCAGTCATCTTTCTCTTTATCCTGACTAGTCTCCCAGTTCCTGCCGCTGAAAAACATCCCCACAGCATGATGCTGCCACCACCATGCTTCACAATAGGGATGGTATTGGCCTGGTGATGAGAGGTGCCTGGTTTCCTCCAAACGTGACGTCTGGCATTCACACCAAAGAGTTCAATCTTTGTCTCATCAGACCAGAGAATTTTGTTTCTCATGGTCTGAGAGTCCTTCAGGTGCCTTTTGGCAAACTCCAGGAGAGCTGCCATGTGCCTTTTACTAAGGAGTGGCTTCCGTCTGGCCACTCTACCATACAGGCCTGATTGGTGGATTGCTGCAGAGATGGTTGTCCTTCTGGAAGGTTCTCCTCTCTCCACAGAGGACCTCTGGAGCTCTGACAGAGTGACCGCTCAGTTTAGATGGCCAGCCAGCTCTAGGAAGAGTCCTGGTGGTTTTGAACTTCTTCCACTTACGGATGATGGAGGCCACTGTGCTCATTGGGACCTTCAAAGCAACAGAAGTTTTTCTGTAACCTTCCCCAGATTTGTGCTTCAAGACAATCCTGTCTCGGAGGTCTACAGACAATTCCTTTGACTTCATGCTTGGTTTGTGCTCGGACATGAACTGTCAACTGTGGGACCTTATATAGACAGGTGTGTGCCTTTCCAAATCAAATGTCCAATCAACTGAATTTACCACAGGTGGACTCCAATTAAGCTACAGGAACATCTCAAGGATGATCAGGGGAAACAGGATGCACCTGAGCTCAATTTTGAGCTTCATGGCAAAGGCTGTGAATACTTAAGTACGTGTGCTTTCTCAGTTTTTTTATTTTTAATAAATTTGCAAAAATCTCGAGTAAACTTTTTTCACGTTGTCATTATAGGGTGTTGTGTGTAGAATTCTGAGGAAAAAAATGTATTTAATCCATTTTGGAATAAGGCTGTAACATAACAAAATGTGGAAAAAGTGATGTGCTGTGAATACTTTCCGGATGCACTGTATAAAACTTGCATACACACATAAAGAGGCTTGAAATGTGTGTATGAAAGTTGACAGTAGAATGTGTGGATATTTATGGCGCATGCAATATTTCTGAGAAACTAGGAAATGATGACACTCTTTATCAAGCAGGAGAATACAGCCAGCTGAAAGATGACTCATTCTTATAATAATTCAAATCACTGAGCTGTTTTGAGAATGAATTAACTTGATAAAACAGATTATATCTCAAAAGTGGTAGTTATGATGTACATGTATTTTACTTCCCTTTTAGGAGGATCAATGCTATGTGTTTGCACTGAAGAACATTTTCTTTTATTTTCAGTTTATATAGCCTGTATTACCTTTATCACTTCTCAGGGAACTGTCCAACAGGTCAGGAACATCTCAGCCAAGCATTACTCCATTGTGCCTGTCTTGTGAGGTACTATATCCTGTTTTCGTTTGGTGTGTGTGTACATACAGAAAACAATGTGCTTTTGCCAACTTGCAATTTGCACCATTGTCCGGTTCTCCTAATGTATTAGGAGCAATTGGCTACACTAGCATTGCAATATGGCCACCTAGTGAGAATGAAGCTGCATTTGTGAACCATAATCGGTTACATTCCATTAAGGTACAAGTTATCTGTAATACCAAGGTGAGACTGACAAATGTCATTGTTCAGTAGCCTGGGTCACTCTGTGATTAATGTTTTTTTGAGGTAAAGTAGCTTTGGCAGATGTGATGGTGCTGTACGTGGTTGCTGGCTTGATGGTAAAATAACTGGCTAACGACTCCTGAATGAATCCTGTCATTATATTTGTCAAAGGATAGTGGCTACCCGGTCAGATGCTGGTGCCTTACTCCTTTACCCGACCCTCAGAATTTAGAGGAGAGGCGCAGTTAAACCACACATGATCTTGTGTGGTCAGTTCCAGAGTGCAGCCAGATACTCTTGAATGCAGTAGGAGGGGTCGCACTGATTGAGAAGGGCAGCTGCTCTACCAGTCAATGAAGTTCTACAGCATTGTGATTGCATATGTATGAGGCTGATTAGCATTGATCATGTATGGTTGTTTCAGGATGGCAATAAGGCATTTGTGTACACACATTTACAAGATGGTGGTAGTTTATAATGGCAGATTGAGTGGAAATGTTTGTATTCAGGTTTTATAAATCAGAGATTATTTGGGGGATATGCATTTTCTTATTTTTTGGTGTTTGCAAATTTTAATGCTCAAATCCAAGCTGGGGCTCAATTAATGAAACAAAATTGGAGGTGTGGTTTAGAGATACTTTGAACAATAAAATACAAAAAATTTTGCACTTACTATTCACAATAAGAATCTGCTGATATGAAGCATGTCTTGCAAAAAAAGGGACCCCAGAAAATCTTCAATCAAGAATTGCTTATTTGCACAAACCTCTAAAGGGTTACAAAGTAATTTTAAGGGGTTTAGATATTCATCAGTCCACAGTTAGACACATTGTATGAATTATGGAAATGATTTAATACTTTGGCTGCTCTGACCAGAAATGAGTGTCCAGCCAAAAGGCACAAATGAAGAGTGCTCAGTGAGGTAAAAAAGAACCATATAGTAACTGCTAAAGGCTTGAAAGAACTGTTTAAAACATGTTAAGGTTTATGGCCATGATTTAAACATACACAAAACTTTGAACAGGTGAGGAATAAGCCACAGTTTTCCAAAAAGAAAAACAAAAAGATAAGAAGTTTGCCAAAGACCACCATTACACTTCATAACATTACTTGAAAACTGTATGCTTACTGATAAAACTAAGGTGCAATTTTTCATGTTGAACATGCAATAATAAATATGGCAAAAAAAAGAGAACATTACACGAGAACATCATTCTAATAGTGAAAAATGGTGCAGGGAGCTGTAGGACCTGGACAACTTGCTATCTTCAAGGAGGAAATTAATTCCCAACTTTAACAAGGTATCCTACGGGACCACATCAGGATAGCTGCCTGTCTGCCAGCTGAGTGAAGCAGCAGGACAGTGACCCTAAATGTCAAAAGTAAATCTACTAAATAATGGTTTCAGAAAAGGAAAATCTGTCTTTTGGAGTGTCCCAGTCAGAGCCCAGTCCTTAACCCAATAGAGAAGCAGTGGAATGAGATCAGTTCACTTCAGACATACTAAGTATGGCTGAGCTGATGCAGTTTTGTAAGGAAGAATGGTTCAAAATTCCTCCAGTATGTTGTGCAGGTCTGATCTGCAGCCACCAGATGTACTTGTCAGAGGTCATTACTGCCAAAGGAGGTTTGACCTGTTATTAAATCCAAGTTTTCAATTACTTTATTTTTTACAGCACACTTCTGAATGATGTTAGGTTGTATTCAATAATGACATGAGAGATTGTTCTTGTGTTATTAAAGTAAGCATATTGTGTTTGTAATTGTGACTTGTATGAATAACAGATCACATTTTATGACCAATTAAAAACAAAATCTTTCCATGGGTTCAGATACATTTTCTTGTCACTGTATCTATGGTCTTATTAAAACTACATCTTTCACCATAACTAGCTACCTATCTGTTGCCATGTTTAGCTACCGGTTGTCATATCTAGCTATCTTCCCATGTACTTTTACTTCTAGGTTTCAATCTCTCTGTCTAGTTTATTTTTATTTCTAGGAATCTGTCCACATGTTGGGGTGGCGTGATGGCTTTGAAGCTTGGGGTCTGTGCCAGCAATTGGAAGGTTGCTGGTTCGAATCCCATAAATGGCAGAAGTGACTCTGCTGGCCCCTTGAGCAAGGCCCTTACCCTACAATTGTTTCATCCTGGGTATGACATTAATCTGCATCCAGCCCTGCAAGCAGGTCCTCCAACTTGCAAGGAAAACTTTGGGGTTGGTGGCAGGATTGACACTCCAACCACTAAAAAAAAACTCCCACTGTTCCAATGTGGTTTTGAAGTGTAACCCATTGCACGGCTTCACTTGGGTCCCAATCTGGGTGGTTCGTTGTGTGGTGGGTGCGACGATGCTTTGTAAAGTTAGTGCATTCTTCTGAACCTGTCTACTGTGATATCAAAATATATCACATCTAGCTCACCGTCTATGGTTCATTTGTCTGCTTACTATCTTTAGCTTCCTACCAATTGTTCAGTTAACCATGCTACAAATCTGTTCTCATATCTACCTATTTAATTTATCATATCTAGATACCTATCAATTGGTAGACCATCATATCTAGGTAGATTTTTTAAGTCTCCCTTCACTAGATCCAAGCTTTCTAAATTTTCTGTAGTAATCTTAATTTGTGAAATCCAAAAGACTGTCTAGTCATACACATTTTGTGTTGTTCAGAGGACAAATTAGAGTCAGTAGTTTACTTTAGAGTTCAGGAAGTGATGAAACAGGTTAGGAATAATGTTTTTTTTTGCATTGTTATTGCATAAACAGATTTACTATTCCCTTTTGTGAGTTGTAGAACTGCTCATTGCCCTATTTCATTAAGATTTGTCCACATTCATTTGAGGTCCTTTTTTGAGTAGAACATTGTGATTTGTATGGTTTTTATCTGACATATAATTATTATCTTTTGTTTTCTCAGACTACTGCATGAACCCTCAAACAATCCTCCTCCTCCGTGTTATAGCTGCCTTCTGCTTCCTGGGAATCCTTTGCAGCCTTTGTGCATTTCTTTTGGATGTTTTTGGCCCAAAGCACCCAGCTCTGAAAATAACTCGGAGATATGCCTTTGCCCACATATTAACAGGTATTTATTTTCTGTGTGGCTTGATGTTGTATTTTAGTCAAGAAGGTCAGTTGCAGTGTGCATTCAGCATGGGATCATTCTGTGATGGTTTTGTCTTAGTACATATTTATGGTAACAAGACTATTAGCCGGTTTTATTTCTGTTACAGCGTGCACTTTAGTTGCATACTAGCAGCAGATCGGGATTAGCTGCATGCTAAGACTAAATACTGTTGCAACGTGTGTGTTTTGCAGACGGTGAAGGGGAACAGTGTTGCATACTTTAAAACCAACTCGTGTGTGTTGATGAATGTCATAAAATGAATACTCACACACATCATACAGACTGGATATGAAGAATTACATATATGAAATACAAAAATTGGAACATTACACATGGCATAAATCATAAAACATATTATAGCATCTGTTCTGATTTGCACTTCAGAATGGTGCAGTAATAAACAAGTTGTATTTAACTCTGTAATATAGAAAACAGTATGTGGTACATGTAAAATTTAGTATTAGTTCAGGTTGTTCTGCCGCATAGTAAAAAAAAAAAGTCCACTTTATAACAACAGGGTTGCGATAAAGAGATTTTGGCCCCCAGTTGGGAAAAACCCAGTTTAATTGCCTTGACAAGGGAAAATAATCAGAAAATAAAGATGTTATGTCTCAGGGCCAGTAGTAAGGCTTTTGGTATCAAATACTCCTGTCCTCAGCAGCTCGTTCACTCTGAAAAGCCACTTTCCAGTGGTGATATTTCTTTTATACTGTGAAACCAGAAGAGTTAGGACTTTGGAAGTAAGATGGAAATGATGTTGCATTTCTTTGGAAATGTCCTCTTCCACTCTAAGGTTGGAAATAGAAAGTGAGTTGGAGACTTAAAATTTTCTCCGTGTGTTCACCCAGACAAGTAACCGATAGTCTCTTGCCACACTCTGATGTTTGACAAAGTTTAACCATGTAATATTGGCAATATTCTTAGTAAAGTGAATATTGAAAGATGATGGTGAAAGATGATGAAAGTTTATTCCATGCTGTGGCCCTTCCAAGTACTGTGAAAGTATGTTTGTGGGTGTCCTCCAAATCTGATAATAAATTTTCCACAATGTGGACTGAAAAGAGCTTGTGCTGTGGTTTGTAGTTCACTCTCATTAGGCATTCTGGAAGAATGATTTCCAACATCTGCTGATATATACATTTTGACAATGCTTGGATTATTAACATTAATTGGCACATAATAGCTGACAATGAGGGCGGCACGGTGGCGCAGTGGGTCCTCTTTGCGTGGAGTTTGCATGTTCTCCCCGTGTCTGCGTGGGTTGCCTCCGGGTGCTCCGGTTTCCTCCCACAGTCCAAAGAGATGCAGGTTAGGTGGATTGGCGATTGTACATTGGCCCTAGTGTGTGTTTGTGTGTGTCCTGCGGTGGGTTGGCACCCTGCCCGGGATTGGTTCCTGCCTTGTGCCCTGTGTTGGCTGG
Organism: Polypterus senegalus; assembly: GCF_016835505.1. NCBI lineage: Eukaryota > Metazoa > Chordata > Cladistia > Polypteriformes > Polypteridae > Polypterus > Polypterus senegalus. The sequence continues at coordinate 101,063,541 of NC_053164.1, forward strand.
GATTGGCTCCAGCAGACCCCCGTGACCCTGTGTTCGGATTCAGCGGGTTGGAAAATGGATGGATAGTTGACAATTATCAACATTTTCAGGGATGTGGCAACTGGATGATTATGATACTTTAAGAAGCATCACATATTTCTTTTTGTTTATTTTAATTCCTCACTTACTGAACATATTTCTGGATAATGCTGCCTTGTTCAGTGAAACAGCAGTATTAAATTTAGACTTCGGATCTACCTGTTAACACCACTCCATGTAATGGTTGAATATACTAATAATGCATTATATTCCTGATTCTTGAACAATAATATACAATAATTCTTTAGTCTTCCTAACAGTATAGTGTTTCTAAGAATTTTATGTAGAAATGACAGAAAAAAGTTGATAATTATGTTTTATTGTTACACTTCTGATCCGTGTGCATGTGGTTGAGTTTCTCTTAAAACTGTTTTATTTATTCAGACCTCTTCAAACTGAAAATTCCATTACTAAAACTGCTACTTTTATATCTTGTTCACATTTGTTCTGACATGTTTTCCATGGTTTAAGTGGAGAAGTGTGTAGTTGTATACTGCACTGAACAGAAAATTGTTGCTATATCAATATTTAAAATAGAAACCGCTTGCTACAGTTTTCTGTTAAGTTCTTCCATTGCTTGACTTGGCAGGCTGCTTTTGCTTATGCAGGTAGTATGATGACAGATTCACGTAGCAGAAAGGTCTTTTCTGATCAGGTCAAGGTTACACTGAAACAGTAGAACACTGAATAACATTGGAAAAAGCAGAACTTTTTGCCTACTAAAACCAGGGGCACGGGGGTAGGCGAGCGAAGCGCGCAGGGGGCTAGTCTTTTAAATACAGTTTTTCTTGTGGATTATATGTGTTTAGGGACAAATTGGCAGATGAATTTAAATGAATGTTTTGTGATATCTAGAAATTAAATTTTTTAGTTATAAGAGGCATTTCTAACAAGTATTTAAAATAAAGAACATTCTTGCTTTAGCATTTTTAATTGGGTACTGAATATCCTGTTCCTAGACATAAGTAACTTTTCTTAATGGTAGAAAATCATACACTTTTTTTTTTTTTACTTATTTCCTAACTATTTAAAACTGTGAACTGTAACTGGTATTTTATAGTTGCATTCCAAAAGAGGGAATAATTAAATAGGATTAATAAACACTTAAGAAAACACAATTTTAAATGCAGCTAATAACATACCATGTCTTCTATAATGGTTCTGATCTTTTTTATTGTGATCCAGACCTGTGCTTAAGTGTTACTATAGAGAGGTTTTAGTCATGTTGTGTGTGTCCTTAGTTTCACACACAATTTTATGTCTGTCTTGCTGTGTGCTCAGATTTCTAAAATAAAATCTTCATTTTTTTGTCTTCCAATGACAGTTTTGCAGTGTGCTACAGTGATTGGCTTCTGTTATTGGGCCTCTGAGTTGATCCTGTCCCTCCAGCAGCAACATAAGAAGTACCATGGGTCACTTGTGTACGTCACTTTTGCTGTTAGTTTTTACTTAGTTGCAGGGGCAGGTGGAGCCTCCATTCTTGCAACTGCTGCCAACCTTCTTCGACATTACCCTACTGAGGAAGAGGAACAAGCTCTGGAGCTGTTGTCTGAGATGGAAGAGAACAGTGAAGTTTATCCAGGAGATTATGACATTGCCAATCAATTTCAGCCACCCCCTGCTTACACCCCATAACTCTTCTGGCTTTGGTGGGCACCACTTTACATGTAATATAGTGCTGATATCATAATATGACTAGAGAGTCCAACAATACACACTTCTTCTCTTTCAAAGAATGGAAAAAAAAAACTGCATGTCTCGGGCCTATTACTGTGGATGGATGCAACAGATTGTATTGTCCCTGTCAAGAGCTGATAACACAGCATATATTTTTTTATTTGGTCTTAAACTGTGGGGTGAGCACAGATTATATTTTTAGTCATTCCCTCAAACCCGGGAACATTTAAATGGACAAACTTCCTTGTGTCAAACACATCATCTTAAACCTCTTTAAAAACAGTGTGTAAGAGTTCAGAATCGATGCACCTCATGTTATTGGACACTGCTGAAGATCACTTGCACATGTTTCTAATGTAGAAATTGAGCAGGGCTTTTGAAAGGTGCATTGTTTGAGTTAAGCAGTGCATTTGCCTCTTTTCAATACTCAAGTCTGTTCCTTTGAACTACAATGCCATGCTTGTACAAGTGGCTGCCCAAAAATTCTGATAGTTTGGGACCATGTTCATTGCTGTGCTTCTTTGTGACTAATGTGCCTAGAAATGATCAGATACATTGTAAAACGTATTGCAGAATAGGACAGATGTGATGTGCAGTTTTTTTTTATATATATAGTTTACTTTGCCAGGAAATAATACCCAGAGGGCATATGTGATTTGCTCTGCTTTTTTAATTGCTGCAATTTGTGTGCTAAAATTCCACTGTAATGTTTTGATTATAAACCTTGTGGCTTTGACTAGAATGGAAGATGGATGAATAAACAAGTCTTATTAATCAAACATTTCCCTTTCATCACCTAGCAGAGTGAAAGTATCATGCTTTGGTCCTTTTGGGATTTTTCATTTGAATCAGCTTTAATTATTGTGTGATTGAAATTAGGGTAGCAGTTACCAAAGTATGGTTTCTTTTGCACTGCAGTTTCTTTTTTTAATCATTGGAGTGTTGTACAATGACTCCTGTGGGTGGCACCATGCAGCCTAAAATAAGCAGAATCTTATACGGTGGGCATATATTACCTTTTTCTGGCTTACTCCAATTAATACCTTCCCAGGATTGTTCTGATGTGGAGCTATACATATTGGCAGTATGGCCAATTCAAAACCTGCCAATTTATGAACAATGTAGGAATGTTATGAGACAAATGCAGTGTGGATTTCTGATAGAAGCATTCAGGAAAAATGTACAGTCCGTGCATTACTTTTCTTTCTGTAGTTAAACATGGCTTTTTGAATATTAGCAAAGATATTTGATTACCGAATTATAGGAGCTGAAAGAGCTGTGGAATACTAGATTTTCAAGAGTCTCCTAACAGTCCTTCAGTATAATTGTACACATTGTATGCATACATTTTAAATTAAGTACAAATAAGTAGCAGTCTAGTAAAGGCCAATGAATGTAAAAAATCTAGTTCTAAATATTATGTTTTACATTTTCTTAAGAAATATCACAAGCTGAAATCTGGGTAGTCAAAGCTGACTGAAAATGCTTTAATTATATTGATAAGGAAACAGATATATGAGCACCATATATCAGGTCCTTGATATTTTGTTAGTTTGAATAACCTGTTAATTTGAATACATTTGTGTGTATTTTTTGTTTAGATTACTCACAAAAATACACATAATGTAAGCAACCCAACTTTTAGCTTGAAATAGATGTCTAGAAATCAGTTAAATGCATATTTGGAATAAGATGGAAACTTAATATGGTCATGATTACAAATGTAAATTTCTGCCTTAGAACATGTGTCACAAAACCTTTTACTCTGTCATCTTTCTTGCAGCTGTTTCATTGTTAAATTTTGTTTTTCTTTCTTTCTCACAAATAAGATGGCACTTGTTAATTTATACATTTACTCACTAATTTTTTGCATTCAGTTTTACATTTTTCCCCATTTACAAAATAATTTTTATAAATGCATATGGTAAAGATGCAGAGAAGTATAATTTGTACACAAGGTAATTTGATAACCCACTCTTTTGCGTGTGTATGGCTGGAAGTGTAACTGTGACAAAAGTGCACTAATGTCTAATAATCAGTGTTTCCAGCACTTTTCACATAATTTTTAGTGGTATTGATTAAATGAAAAGAGAAGCAAACAACTTTTTATCAGACTTGTTTCCTCTTAATCTTTAATAAGTTAATCTTTTTCTAAAATAAATTAATAAATGGTAATTTTCTCTACTTATTGGTATTGTTGGTAGAGCATAAATATGCACACAATTCAATGGAATTATTGACACATTTCACATTTGAAGCTTCTTATATTGATTGTATTGGAAAATAGTGTTTTTATATATTCCAAAACTTATACATTTTCATTGTACACCACAAAGTGATACTGATACTTGTACAGCTGTGAAAATGTTGTAGCCGAATTGTAATTTACCTTTCATAATTTATAGAAAAAAAAATCATATGTTTGGTCTTCTGTTTACTAGTGTTAAAAAGATTCTGCTAGTCAGTTTAACCATAATCCTAAAGGGAGAACCTGTAAGACTTAAAACTTTATTAGATTAACATATGAAGAAATAAGAGGCATCCAAATAATATTTAAGTAAGAGATAATGAATGTCAGTAGTCACTTGTCTACCATTCAGTTCAGATGATAGAAACTGGAAACATAATTGTTAGACTAATTTTGCTGCTTATTTCTTTGTATTGCTTTTAGTAGCTGATATTTGGAACTTCTTCAAATTCATCTAAATAAAAAGCTTTGTTGGTGCTGGCTAATAAGGATGCAATAGTTTTTCTGGGCGTAAACACTTTTTTAATGTATATATGAAGATTCCATTGTGTTGCTTGCATTGTTTAAGGCAGGAAAGCCAGACCATCTTCAGTTTGGTGGTATAAATGATTAAAAAATTATTATACCCATAAATCCTTTTTTTTGTGTATGTATATATATATATATATATATATATACACACACACACACACAATTTTAAGAATGTTGATTTGTTATTGATATTGCTTTTGGATGTTATAGAAGATGTAAAATGTCTGCTTGATGATGTCTTTTGAATGTTATATGTGAGAATAAATATTACTTTTTTGATTTTTGTTTTACTGATTTTTTTTTTTTTTTACAAAATCCATTTAATATTCATGTCTTTTTAAATGCAAAATTTTATATGTTTTCAGCTCATAAATGCAAATTAAATTGCATATGTTTGTTAAGTTTCTTGTCTTAATTTTGAGTAGATTTGAAAATGAAGTGGGGTGTGTGTGGCTTCTTGTTTTGTTTATAAAGATAACTGTTTGAAACGTGAGTGCAGTATTTTAGATCGACTTTACAGTAATTTAATTTGATAAAATGGCACATTTCACAAAGAGAAACAGTACTCCCTTCTTTTTGTTACATGATTCAGCTCCACAGGCCTGCTTTCAGATTCAATTCAGAGCTCTGTGTATGTTACACATTCTTTCCTAGTTGGTGTGGATTTTTCTCGTGTTCCACTAGTTTCTTCTTTCACAATCCAAAGAAATACAAGGTGGGTTGACTGGCACCTCCTAACAGGTGTCATATGAGTAAGTGTATTTTGTGATGGAGAGATACCATGGTGAAGACTAGTTTCATTGTTGTGCCATATCCTGCTGGATAGGCACATAAGGAGGAACATTATGGACAATATTAAAAGTCCATAAGCATGTGAGCAGAAGTAATTAAATGTATCAGAAAATCGTTTTTATTGCTTATTTCCTTAAATATTTAATTTTCTCTCTGTGTTTATTCTAGTGACATCACATGCAACATGAAATAAGCCCTGGGGTGTAAAAAAAAAAACAAAAAACAAAACTTATCAGCATTGAGAAGATGTGTTCTAGTAAGTACTGTTTTTTGATTGGTGAATCATTTGTATGCGCTTTGCTTGACTTAGGAATCCTGTGGCTCGTGCAGTCTCAAAAGCACATCAGATATGAGTTCAAGAAAATTACTGTATGAAATGGATATTTAAGTTCAAGAAACTCTGAATCCATCATTAGGAGCTAGCATCTGAGTAAATGTGCCACTTGATTGTGTAGAAGAAATAAACTGAAAATATATTAAAGAGAGAAATTGTATCCTCATCTAGGACCTGTTTGAGTCAGGAACCAGGCAGGAGGGAGTTTGTTCATTGTGTCTTTTATTTCTCTTCAGAAAATGCTTAAAGAGGGTGCATCCTGTACAGCAGTCTACTGAGGGACAATGCCATGGGCAGAGGTTATCAGCAAATGGTCACACAATAAAGGCAGAAGCTCATACTTATTGACAACTAAATTTACATAAAAGTGCTGATTTAATCCTGACATTTACTCTGATTGGTTAAAAGACATAAGATGTTTCCAGCAGAGAGCATAGTCCACCTACATATCCACAATAAATTTCTCATTTCATATATTTTTCTTCTTAAACATGTCTTATGTTTAGCTCTTACTCTTGTTTTATTAAGTTTTCTGCATACATGACACTTAGTCACTTCTTAAACCACCTGGAGCATTTTATGTTACCCAACCTTTGCATTAGTCTCTTCATGCTATTTCTAAGACAAATCCTATATATTTCTTTTACTGTAGACTGCATACCGAAAACTATGTTACCCCTAAATAACTGTATTACCCCTTGATTGTTCTCTCTGTTCTCCCACAGTTGCTGGAGGTACTGTATATATAGGCTCTACTAATGATTCATCAATCAAAAAACAGTACTTGCTACAACCTGCCCTCTAATATTTGAAGAAAGAAATTGCCAGTTTTCATTTTAGGGCGTATTTCATGTTGCATGTGTGGGTCACTGAAAATATTAAATGAAGAAATAAATAAAAATGTGAAGAAATAAGCAACAAAAATATGTTTTGTGATATTAAATTACTTATACTCACATTTCATGTTATTTACTTATTGCTGCATTTCACAGTAGTTTCATTTATTTGCGGGTTTATTTATTTTTACCAAAAATTTTCATTTATAGTTTCAGTCCCAATGAATCAGAACTAAAAAAAGGGGATCTCATTGTGGATGGGTTTACTTTTGACATATTGAAAAAACAAATGTGCTAGGACATTTTTCTGATTCTCTTGACTCCTTAATTAATCTTGGTACATCAACCAGGTTGCTTTTTAGTTTTTATTGAATTTGTTTTGTTATGAATGAATTAATCCCTTCATATATGCTTTTTCAACTATTAGTTAAACAAATCTGCATAGTATGGAGCAATAATAGCATTTTCCTTGAGTATCTTAAAACTTTGGCGTAAACCAACTTGGTTTTAACTTGCAAAATATTTCACATATGGAAGACACTCTGCATTATATTCTATTTATGGTTACCATATTGATAGTAAATGAAATACTGATAAACATTGCTTGTTAATTAATTATGATGCCTCTAATTATGATACCTCTAATGCCTCTTATTCAAGTACCTTTTGTATTTTAAGGACACTAACCTGGTTTTCCTTTGGTGGGAGGTTTGTACCAGCTCAGGCTTTGGAGTTCTTTGGTCAGTCATGAAAGGAGCAAGCAAAGCAATCAGGAGAGTTTGGGAGAACTGCAGAAAGACGAGAAGAGTGATTTCAGGTGAGATTTATAAGTTTTAAATCTGTATGTTGTGACAGATAGGGGGCGCTATCGCTCCCTTGAACCCTTGTCCAAGATGTCAGACACCAAGTAAAAGTCCAAATATTGATTTTATTAACACAGCACAGTGCACAACGCACCCTCCTTTCCACAATACTCATAAATAACCAATACACAAACAATCCTCCACACTCCCAGACACGTTGCCACCCTTCCACCCAGCTCAGCTCGCCGTCTGGAGGTCCCACAATCATTTTATATTCCCTGACCCGGAAGTGTTCCAATCCCCAGTCCATGTGATTTCTTATCACTTCCGAGTCAGATCAAAAGTCCATTTCTTCACCCCGGAAGCACGTCATTCCTCTTGTCCATGTGACTTGGACATACTTCCGGGGCGTATGGCAAATAAACATCGTTCCTCCCTGCAGTGTCTCCTAGTGGCCCCCATGGTATCCAGCAGGGCTGTGCATAAAGACTCCAATGTCCATGATGCCCTGCTGGTCTTCGGGGCACCTCCATACTGCAGGGAGGGCTTCACCTGGCGGTTTGGGGGTATTGGTCGGGATGAACGGCCGGCCATACACCACAATGTATATAATGCAAAGTACACTCACCCATCATCGAAGTACTATTTTATGTTTAATTAAAAAGCTGAAATTTGGCAGGATTGCACAGCTAGCGCAGTAGGCATCTGTTAAGAAATATCTGTATACCAATATTTAGAGGTAAAAACACCCCTACAATAGAAAACCTAAAGACCCCAAAATCTCAAAACTGCTTTGACAGATTTAATTAAAATTTGGTGACCTTTATAGGAAAAAGAAAATGAGCCAATCTGTGTTTTTATGTATCGATATTTATTGATATTATGCTAACGTACATGCTCTACACTACAAACGGATTCTATGCAAATGAACAATGGAGCAGAAGCAATTGATGAGGCAACAGATCCCATTAACCATTAGGGTGGACAGACGACTGAAGAAGGTGGCGTGTCGTAGTCGGAATAAGAGATGTAATCACGTCTGCCGTGTATAATCGGGTGTAAAACAGAAGGAGAAAGTACACCAAAGCTCAACGGCTAGCAAGCATACTATAAAGGCAGGTGAAGTAACTTGCTTAAGGTCACACAGTGTCAGTAGCAGGATTTGAACCCATACCCACAGTGTTTGAATTCCTAGGTCCAAAGCCTTACACACTCCCAACACATTGCCTGACAATAATATTAGCCCATAGTTTAAAAAAGTGACAAATATTTTATATAGGAAAACACTTTGTTAATTACTTAGTACTTTTGATACATCTGCTTAACCAGGGGTAAGCAACGTTGGTCTTGGAGGGCTGCAATGGCTGTAGGGTTTTTTTCCAACTCAGGTGCAAATTAGAAAACAATCCTTGTCAATAACAGATCTTATTTAATAGCATGCCTTGCCAATGTTTTAAGTCTGCAATTTCAGATCATTCTTGTGTTTTTTCCTCTCTAAGGATATTATCCAAATGATTTCAAGCCTTCAGTTTCCTTCTATGTATGTTATTAAACCAGATACTGCATGATGAATGCACACTGGTGTAAATAGAAACAAGTTAGATGAAAAACATCTGTCTCCTTTGTCATTTGCACATTATTGCTAATAAGGAGCAATTAAAATAGTAAAGGCAGCTATTTAAGACTAAAATAAGCAATTAAGGGTTTGAAATATAAAAAAGCAAGATAACTAAAATGAAGCAGATTTTCACTTGAGCAATAAGTGCTTTATCAGCAATAATTCACTTTGTGTTAAGCAACTGGTTTTGAACAAAAATCGGCCCTCCAGGACTGACGTTGCTCACCATTGCATCGAGTGTTCTTATCAGCTGTAATTTTAGAGACACTTTTACTTTACCGGATGCATTTGATTTAATGAACATTGTTTAAATGCCACGTTTGATATTGATAACACTACTATATGTAGTAAATGTATGAAATTTGCAAATACTGAAGAGACAGCAACAAAAAAAGAAAAACTTGCATGATTTTTATTGGGTAGCAAACTAGAAAATACTTGTTAATGCTGACAAGTGAAAAGGGCCATATGCACACAAAAGGAACATTATTTATAAATACAAGATAGTGCAGGCCTACAGGGTGCAAGCTTTTAAAAGTTTTAGTGGTTTATGCTGTAACAGACCACCTCTTTCTACAGGCACTAGGCAGATGTGATTACAAAGGCACAAATGTTGATGTATATTCTATTTATATTTTACATTATAACCTTAATAGCCTTTTTGTTTAGTTCCTATCATGTGCTATTGAGGATGCAGATTCAGTTATGGTCACCATGCTACAAAAAAGACATAACAGTTCTAGAAAATGTGCAGAGGAGAGCACCCTCAGCCTGAGGGGCAAATCAAACTCTGATAGGTGAAGGGAATTAAACCTCTTCAGGCTTCATTGGGTCAGCTCTTTAAAATTCTCAAAGACATCAATAAAATTGATCCAGGATGATTTTGTCCAGTTCATTATGGAATTGTGCACTCAAAAGACGCCAGTGGAAATTATGGTGCATTCAACATGGAAACCAGGGAAATATTTTCCTCAAGAGAGGTTGTTGCCTTAAGTGTGTTGATCTAGTTTTGAGCATGAAATAAACTGTAGGATGATCATGCGTATACAGATTCATTAAAAATTTGTTCAGAGAGAAACAAAACAGACTTCACTTTCCATCTGCTTGTCCTGATGAGGCTTATGGTGGCAACACATTGAGCTAGACAAACTAGGGCAGCAACAGCAGCTTATAGCTTCTCCTGGAGAATTCCTAAGCACTTTTAGGCTTTCTGAGAAACATTTTAGATCTGCTCAGTGTTTTGGTTTTTTTTTTCCCCTTCCCTAGATTTACTCTAGATTGAATACTTTCAGTTCGATTTTATTATATTAAGATGTTAAATCTTAAGTGATGACCTACACAAGCCACTGATACGGGTGGTCTAATCCTTAAACTGGTGTAGCATAGAAAATACAGATGAGGAAAAACGAAATTAAATGGCAACAGGACATCCGCTCATGAATGCATTGCTAAAGGCTGATTTAACTCAAACTAACTTATAATCATCTCCCAAAAGGTTTACATTAAAACTTAGCAAACATCGTTTCCTGTTGTTTACCACCATCAATGACATTCATTCTTAGCATGCTAAAGCAGTTCTTTATAGTCCATCTGTCACTGAAAAAACTCTCTTGAGGTTTTGCATTTTATGGATAGATACATTGCATCATCTGCATATGTTAGGTAGGATAAGCTAAATATGAATGAAGGGTAAATGTTTGAAGATATTCATTATACGCTATTTCATTGTCATTGAATTGTGTCATTATATTACGCTTGTCAGTTTATTTCAGTAACTTAAATAAAATGTATATATTTATATATTGAAGATTATTTGAGTCAAAATTAAATGCAATTCAGCATGTTATCTAGATTGAAATGCAACGTACAGTATATTTCCAAGGTTAAATGCACCAGGTTCAAAAACATTATGTTTCAATCTAGTAAACATTTTGAATAGCATTTCATTTTGGCACAGTCTTATCTTCTTATATAATATGCTACCGTGGCTGTCTGTTTGTCTGTCCAGGATTTTAAATCACCTGTAGCTCGCAAACCATTTGACCTATTGACCTAAAATTTGGCACACATATACTACGTGACCTCTGCTATCTGCTTTCGGGGTGATGATTGACCTCCAAGGTTATTCCTCTTTTTATTTTTATTTTATTTTATTGTAGAATCACCTCTCGGCAGCGGCTGTGCGGCACATGTGTACGGGTGCCATTCTCATTCCCTACCATCTTCGCCGTCACTTCCCCTACCTCTTCATATCTTAAATCATTCTTGAGGCAGATTGAAGACTTAAGTGCCAGCTTAAGTGAAAAATTAAGGAAAGTGTACTAAGTAATTTCAACACAAACACTGACTTAATCAGTTATAACGTGAAAAGATGCTGATGAAAGAAGAGAAAAAGCAGGCCGCCAGGGTGGGGAAAAGAAGAGCTGCACAGGAAGCAGCAAGCACATCAACCTCTGAGTAAATGAATGCTAAACGTACAGAGAAAGAGGATAAAAACTGTGAATGCTCAAGTCAAGTGTATTCTGCAGTAAGCCATTACTGGTTGTATCATAATTGAAAACATATGAACCAAATGTGTGATTGCTTTTCACTACACCAGACAATTTTCATATCAGTTTAAAATGCAGTACAAAAGCAAAGGGCATGTTCGTGTCCCTTGATTGTGTGTTGTAACTTAAAGCAAAGCAAAAGTATTGCATTTTGCCTAGTAGAACCTCGAATGTATTGTATTTCAATTGCAGACCATGCTTTCATCTTACCAAAACTGAATATAAACAAATGGCCAATCAGTGTCAAAAGGTGGGGCAAGGGGCATCAACAGTTAGGGTAAGAGACATTCTACTTCTAAACACTTCTATATGCTGGTGGCGGACATAAGTTTTATCAGTGTGGAATGTGGAATGATTAACCGAAATGGCGAAAAGTATGTTTTAGGTCTCACAGATAAAGTTTACTTTTGGATTATGTTGTCTAAAGTTATTGTATTTTAAAACACATTAGAATAAGCCATTCAGGTACATTTTTGATGTGTGGTTTGTTAGTGGTTTTAACTAAATACTGAATATAATAAAACATTTGTTACCATCACTGAGCTTGGTTTCATTCCCTCTTTGAAAACCAGATATTATATATTTTTCCTTCTTTCGACACCAAAAGGAATGAAATTATCATTTACTTTGCTAGCTTCCACCCTTCTAATGGGACATCAACTCCTATCAACTTCACTTTCATTAGCGCTGCTTGAAAACATGCCTCTTATCCCAACTCGCGATGCCCCTTACCACCCCCTTCCCATTTTATGCTAATTGGTCATTTGATTACAGTGATTTTGCCACAATTAAAGCAAAATTAAAGAATCAAAATACGATACACCTGAACTGTCACTAAGTGGATTGCAATAATTTTGCTTTGCTTTTAGCTATGAAAATTCAAAATGCTTTTGTATTGCATTATAACAGACATGAAAACTGTCGCAGTCGAAAGCAATCTATGATTTGGTTGATAGGCTTTTAATTATGACATGATAAAACCAGACCAAAATGCATATGCCACTACATTTCAATTTGGTTAACATAGTTGGATTGCATCTAATGTTGTTATAAATAACATTCTGTATTTATCTTACCATGGTAACATTTTTAACTAAGGTGGTTTAAATACAGGACTATAAGACTTTCAGACAGTTAAAGTGATCTGATTATATAACAGTTGGTTTTTTTTTTTCTTTCTTTTATTAGATAACCTTTAAATGCAAACACATAAGTAAAGCCTGCTAATATAGCCCAATTCCTATATGTTTTCTGAAATGCCACCTTTCAAGTGCATATTTTTCTGAAGTAGCTTTGTAAATGGATGTTGCTATCAGAAATCAAAAGCCCCTCTCAACATTCTCAAGTTGTAAATTCACCTTTTGTTATCCAGACCCTGTATAATTTACCGTCCTCAGTCCTGACTCCTAGCTCATCATTCCAGGTTTCTATGTACAGGTGTGATGATGCCACTCCGTGCAAATGGGGTGGCAGAGTGCCATTTACAGTTTCTCTTATAGCAGGAAAAATGTTAGAGCTGAACGATCCAAGTGTTATCAGACATTGCGTGGACCAGGGATGCCATAACCTACATCTGGGCAAAGGACTGGGTGTTGTGGGCATAGACATAGAATTACTAGACGGCGCATAACCAGCAGCATCATATGTCTACGTCGCTGCCATATTGCGAGTGGCACTGCTGTGGAGTGAAGTAATGAATAATGTGCTGTTTGGGATTGTACAAACCGCTGTACACTCCAAACCAGATCCCGGGGGATTACATTTCATAGGTAAGGCAGAACAATTGTTTTGGTTATATTTGGCCATTAGAAAAAACACATTTTAGAATCTTAGCACTCAATGTCACCTTATAATAAAATTAAATAACATTGGTAAAATTAAAACAAGAGAATGATAAATCAAAAAGCAATAATTAGCAAACATACAAAGATAACTGGCAACAACAGTGCAAAATTCACAATTGGTATGCCAGTTTGAAAAGATAAGTTTTGAGGGCAGGTTTAAAATGTGTTATTGAATGGAGCCGACGTATATGAGAGGGAAGAGAATTCCCGAGTTGAGAAGCACTAGGAGAGACGCTCGAGCTCCCATAGCACAGAGTTTGATGTGCGGTACAGAAAGTAGAACTGCAGATGAGGATCTGAGTGAGTGAGATGAGTGTCAGTCTGTAGGAGATCAGTAAGGTTGTGGAGAGCTTTAAATGTTAAGAGCACCATTTAGTATTGTATTCTGTAGTTAACAGGGAGCCAGTGAATTTGAGAGAGAACAGGTGTAATATGTTCAGTGGATTTAGAACAGCAGGTTATTATCCAGAATTTTGAAGAAATTGTAAGTGATAAGTTTTTGTGGGATGACAGATAGAATAGGATTACAGTAATACATGAGCGTTAAACGTTGTTGTTTTTTTCCATCAGAAAACCCGGTTTCCACGTCTACCTGTATTAGTTTAAATGGCACTCTTGCCACTCGCAGTAGGGTGGACGTACTGACGTATCGTGTAGACTGGGCAGCACAGTGAATGCGGCATCTACCTATATACAGAGGCGGCCTTTGGGGGTGGCGACTAGGGCAATCGCCCCAGGCCCCGCGATAGGAGATTCTTTTGTCACCGTCAGCTCATCATGCAAATATGCGGGGCCTCTGCAAGACATTCAAATCCGTTATAGACTGAAATACGGTACGTGGTGGATTTCTTTGGAAACCACTCACAAACGAGGACTTTTTACTTTAGAAGCCTTTCCCGGCATCTATACCAATAACCAAGAAAGCTCTTAGCACGACATTTTTGGTTTCAAAATACCGTAATAATTACGCCCTTCAGTTTCGGATTTACACTGGGTCAGCAAAGAAGGCGACGCTAATACCATGCAGGTATCTCCAAATGGCCTTATCTCGTCTCTTCTTTCTTGTCGAAATATAGAGTGAGAAGTCATGTTTCTTGCTTTTGGGTGAAAAGAGTGGTCCTCGGCAGGGCGTTCTTAACGGACGCCTCTGCTATATATGTGCATGATTGTAGGTAGCCAAGCGCGTGGTGACCAGGTTTCCCAAGTAGATAGACTCTCAAAAGAGTTACAAGGAGATACTATTAGGTAAATGGTGGAGGTCAGTAGCAATCCCAGTGGGAGACAGATTCTTGAAAAAAGGCAAAAAAAAATCCTCATTTGCCTTAATACCGTTGAAACGTTTAATTTTATTGAACTGCTTCCATTAATATTGCCGTGTCTTTATAGTGTTTCTGACCAGTAACTTGCATGGCCCTTGTCGGGTATGGATAGCTTTAAACGGCAGACGTTTGAATTCCACCACCGTTCTTTAGGTAGATTTAATTGACAGGCGCAGATGGCAACTTGCAGGCTAGCCCCTGGAGCTCCTCATAAGTACTTGAAGAACTGAACTTAACAATTAAACAAGTTTTTGGGATATACTGACAACAAACCGTGGGAAGGACGCAGCTAACACTGGGATTCAGAGATCCAGGCAAAATATAAGTGTAAACTGCATAGTTAACCACTGTGTCTAGTATATTATCACAATTGCACAATTCTGACTCCCACTGCCCTTCTGACAGCATGGTTTCGTAGTATTTAATAATGCGTTTTTAAATCCTGTCAAAAGGATACAAGAATGGCGTTCAGATAGGTGCATGTTACAGTGCTTATTAAGTCAAGAAAAACATGCACTTGCCAGTGGGTACGCACATTGACCGCTTTTATCTAACGTAAGGTAACGAAAAACAGGATTAATCAGGATATCCTGATAATCGGAAAACATACAAACATTTCTACAATACAACAGCGTAGAAGTCTGCTTGCAGGCAAACGTCCAGACAGACTCTCCTTGACAGATAAGACTTTAACGCCACGTGACGTACTCAAAGCGAAGCGACGCCATAAGCCTCACCTGAACTTGTGTCTCAGAGAGAGGCGGGCTATAGAAGCAAACTGACCAATCACATAACGATCTGGAGTGAAATGGGCTGGATATCCGGGACCTTATAGCTTCTCCTTGGCTGGATAACAGGGTGCGGGGCGTGTCGATGGGTCGGTTGTAGCTGCAAGGGACATGTGGGTCTTGTAGACTGAGAAAGGGAAGTTGCAAGGGAGACTTTGGGGTCAGGGCATCGTAGGGGGCTGCTTAGGGGGAAGAAAGTCAGAATTTTGCTTTAGCATAGCATTAAGGGAAACGGTGTGGCAAGAACCGCTTCTTTTAAAAGTTTTGGTTTTTGCAGTAGGTGACAGGAAGTAGAAGACTGTGATATTAACCATGATATATTTTAGGGAAATGATAAACTGTGCTTAAAAGTGAGGCTTGGTACTGTACTTGCACGTTTTGATTTCATCGTTTTGTTGTGCATATACTGGGCATTAAGTTTTTAATCGTACGTTACGGGTGTGATGCTGTCACCATTGGAGATAAGTCGCATAAAATTTCCTTTGTATGCTTCTGCTTTTCGCCCAACGGTGTAGAGATAGAGATAAGGCTAATGATTGCTTGTCCTTGGCACCTTGACGAGTGGCGGGAACGACTGGCAAAGGGAGCAAGCAGGCATAGTGGGAAGTGTAATGTGACAGGGTGCGATCAAGAACCATTAAGGTCCTTATAGCATTAGCGCATGTTAATCACTGTTCTTTGCATTGACAGAAATACCACTAACCGTTTATTTGCAAGGAATGCCGAAGACAACAGCTGGGTACTTCCCCAAACCTTGTTATATTAAAGGGTGAACATTTATTATTGACGAGTGCTTAGTTGTACAGTGCGTGATGGTCGTCTAACACCTAATTCAGATTTGGGTAAATTGTTTATGGCAATTTTTCCATTTGGTTGAATACTTGTTTAAAGGTATAGAATAATTTGGAAAGCCACATAAATTTAAAAAGATGATGCAGTGTTTGCAGAGAAAACCTATACCAGGGCTGTATTCTTGCTTCAGCTCGGTCCGCTTGGCCAGTGGCTTTCCTCCTATAAGGGTAGAGGGTGGGTGGCTGGTCAAAAAGATGGAGACTGCCCTTTTTTGGTTGAAGAAAGGCTTAGGAGTTGGGAGCGAAAAACGAAAGGCAATGGTATCAATCCTAGCCAGTCAGTGTAGTTATGTTACTGGACAAAGAGTACGACGTGCTTACCAGATCTGCGAACTCTACAGCAGCTTGTACTCTGAGCGCTCAAGGCGTAGTCTAGTGAGTAGTCTGTGGAGAAAATTTCAGAACAGGCATTCCAGGACCTGCAAGCTTGTGGCAGCTTTGGCTGGCGTCTTTATGTGGGAAGAAGACAGAATCCAGGATGAAGAACTGCAGAGGTAGGGTTTTAAACTAAGTGTTTTATTATGTAGAAAATTGTAGGGCCATTGAACTAGTTACCCCAGTTGTGTAGATTTCAAATATTGCAAGTGTCCCTTTTTGCAGTTACTAGATGCGAAGAGGGGGATGAGTTGTGTTGAACTGCATACAGTTATTTTCTTTTTTACTATGCATTATTGATACTGCACATCAGGTTTAATTAAAAGTTTTACTTTCATGAAGCATGCCTAAATACACTGCATATGTAATATTGTATTATTTTAGATACATAGTCATAAGGAGTAATAGTTTAGCCTGCAATGGATCCTGTCCAAGGATTGTACCTGCCTTGGTACCAGCTCCCCTACGATCCTGCTCAGAATATAGTGATCTTAGTAGATGGATGGATATTGTATTTCTGTTTTTAGTATTTAAGAAACATAAATCTGTAAAAGGAGAGGGGACCATTCAGTCCATCGACTCCTCTTGTTTAGCTAATAGTTAAGCTGTATATCTCATCGAGATTCTTCATAAAGGCTGTCAAGGTTTATTCTTCAACTACATGTTTCAGTAGTTTTTTTCAGAGTCCCAGAACTCTATGTGTAAAGTGGGCTTCCTGGCTTCAGTCTTAAATGCACTTTCCCTTAATTTCCATTAATGTCCTTGAGTACATGATTAACCCTTAAGTTGAAAGAATGTTGCTGGATTTGTTAGCGCCTTTGAGGATTTTAAATACCTGGATAATGTTCCCATGAAGCACCTTCTGCTTGTGTCTAAATAGTTTAAATTCTCTTGAGACTGTGAGAGTAGGACATATCCTGGGATACACTTGATTGCTCTCCTCTGCACAACTTCAAGCTCTGTTATGTGGTGACTAGAACTGCACACAAGAACCCAGTCTTAGTAGTGCTTTATAAAGTTTACTCATAACATCCCTTGATATAAATTCAACAGTTTTTAATAATATAATCTAACATTTTACTTCTCTTTAATTGCTTCTGTACATTGCTTATTAAATGAAAATGATATATTTAAAGTATAAAGTCTAAAATAGTTCTATTATATCTTTGTGTGTTAAAAGAGGAGTGTACACTATTTACATATTCTAACGAGCTTCCTCAATGTCAGGACAAAATTGAATATGTTATAGTGATAACTCCCCTTTCTTGTATATTTCAGAGTAGTGCTTGTTTTCATTGAATAGACCCTTTTGACATTTCGGTTTACTGCTTGTCGATATCACATGCTGCTCATGAATTTTTTTTATGTCAGTGCTATATACATTCCCTAGACTTAATAGTGCTGAAGTTACTCTCTATACATCCATTTATTTTCTTTATCTGTTTAACCAGTGAGGGTCAATTGGTGTGGGCAAAAACCTACAAGAATTAACCCTAGAGAGGACTTCAGTCAATTGTAGAGCACACTCATAAATGTGCATGAACACTTACTGTATTCATCCAAATTTGTGCAGCCAGCTAACCTAACACACATGTCTTAGGGATGTGCAATTGAACAAAGAAAAACTTGCATTTACACAGCCATTTTAAGGTGTGTGTTTAATAATTATGTTTTTAATTCTTATATGTAATGACTAAAAATATTTACCTTTTATGCATTTGCTACCCCAATTAACTACATTTTTGCTTAACTGATGTTCATGATGTAAATGTGGTGCTGTATTCATAAATAGGGTTTTTGTGCTAGTCATGATAGGAATCCTGTTTGAATATATCTTGCTAAAGACTGCAGTGGTACCATGTTGGACTGGGTAAACTAAACTTTCTTTTCTCCAGCTCATTCTTTGAAATACTTGGATGCTTCCGATTCAACTGAGAAATTTAAACCTTCTTGCTAAATTTACTTTCCATGCTTTAAGTTTGAGAGTGTTTAAAGGTACATGTCCATTTCTTCAACATAGAGCTCTCTTTGGGTTGGTGCACAGTTTTAATAACCCTGTGTCTGAACTTAAACAAGTTTAAGTTTGTCATGTTTACAACGTGACTGGGTCCTTTCTGGGCTCAAATCAGTAGGGTAGGGCTCTATATTAACTTAAAACAGTCAACAAAAAAATCTCTCATTAAGAAAAGCTTAGAAAATTATTTTCAGTGATCAGTAAATTGGAGGCAAGTCCAGGAAGTTCCAGGGGTGCTTTCTGAGGAGCAGTCAAGCGTGAACCAACATGCAAACATGAAGATAAGGCTTAACTTGAAAAGAACCCTACCAGGGATGTCCACAAAACAATACATTTTTTATGTTCCTTGAAAAGGTTCTGCATATTGTTTTTATGAACAGATGTTGCTCCTAGTACCGTAGATCCCGGAATATAAGCCGACTCGGTATATTAGCCAACCCCCCTCTCTACCTACTAAATTACATGTATTTGCCGATGTATTTAAGCCAACCCCCTTCTCCAAACAAAATTTTCTAAATTTCCTTAAAAGTGTCTCTTCGGGTATATTTATCATGTTTATCGGCATTAATTTGAGACTGCCGGCATTTTTGATGGAAACCAGGAAGTGATTGCGGAGAAGTTTGGTAAAATGAAACTTTTGTTTTGAAACTATATACGCAAATACAGTACATCGGCAGGTGGATTTCCGGAGACTCATTATAAATTTGATTAACTTAAATACACAATACAGTAGACCCTTGACTTACGAACTTAATTCGCTCGCGAAGGCTAACCCATAATGTGTTCCGAACCTCCCACTGCAACACTTACTTAACCTTTTCATAATAAAAAAGGGTTGTATGATGTGCATAATTTACCAAAAACACCGATAATTTTTCTAATGTACAAAAAGTTATAAAAAGTGCCTAGCTTACCAGAAGTAGGCTAGATTAAGCTAGGAGCATGGCGGAGAGCATGGTCACAGTGGCTCAGGGCTCTCCTTTTCAGTGCACTTTTTTGTTGTTTTTGTACTTTTTTTTTTTTTGCTTGTTTGTTCACGATCGGCTCGGCGAACATCCGCTACACCCATCAGATCCTTATAGACATCGGTGTCCAGAGCCAGACATCTGTTTCGAGTGTTTTTCATCACACGCATAACATCCCAGACAACATAGCGAGACCAGGGGGCTCACCATGGATTGTTGTCGGGTCTAGGGGACTATGCAGACGGAGGAGGGAAAGAAAGCAGAAGCGGGGCCGCAGATCCGGCGTTATGCTAAGGCTAAAAAAACAACCATACAAGCCCTATACAAAACTTTTTTTTTTTTTTTTTTTGCAACTTCTTTGCATCTTTTCGCACCATTTGTTTATTTGTTTATTACAATATCCACCATCTTTATACTTAAACAAGATTCTAATGTTTTTAACTCTGTACCTAGGGTAACATCCACTCCTTTATTTTTAGTGGGTAAGTTTTCAGGATGAAAGTTTTAATCTGTCATTTGTAAATGCTGGCTCTCGTTTTAGCCACATTGAATTTGGCTGTGAACTTCTGATGTGAGTATGGAAGCTCATTGAAATCAAAATAATAGCCTCTCCATTCACAAGCGGTACAATGGCCAGATATGTTGACTGAATATACTTATAGGTTTAGAGGGTTGTTGTCATCATGTGTATAGAGTACAATGATATTTCTGTTTGCATGTACTATGTAACTTTCTGCCACTGATTAGTGAGTATAACTACCTTACCTCAGAACTTGTTCTTCTTACCTTAAACCGCTACAGTACATTCCTTCAAAACCTTTGTATTCCTTATCTAAAAAATCCCATATATTGGCTCATATCTACACAGATTGTCAAAATGAGGAACTTTCACAAAAATGACTAATCAATCTAAACTTACTAAGATGGCACATATATACTAAATTGCAAAAGGAAAAGTGGTAGTGGAGGCAGAAAAATCTTCACACCTTTATGAAAATAATGACAAGATGAAGTAATAGCAAATTGTTCAATAAGTTTTAAACACACGTTTAATGGATTCAACTCAATGCCAAGAACATGAACAGAACTCAATTTTCAAACACAGGGATCAGTCAGTAAGAGTAACCCCAAAATCTGGTGCCTTTGGTTCAGCCTGCTAACAGGTAAACACCCATTAGCCCTATTTAGGACCAGCAAGACTGTACAAACATATATGTTTTATTTTTTGGTTTTTTTTTGGGGGAAGGATGTGAATGATAACTGTGCATGGTGCAATTGCAGCAAAATAAAAAATCCTGGCCCTTTAGTTAAAGCATCTTGGGAATTAGGATTTGCATCACTGTTTGACTGTCCCTTCTTTCAGCTTAATTTATCAAGGGAAACATTACTGGTTATGCCAAGGTTTTTAAATAAATGCATGATTAATTTAGTAGTATTCATTTGTAGTAGTAGTAGTAGTACTGTTTATATCGTGCAGTGACTTAAATTTTATTCAGAAAAGACATTAAACCAGTTAATTGGCTGGTGGGGCTATTTTTACAGTACCTTAGTCCTAGTCCATTAGCAGATGCTTCCACCAACTAATCAGATAAGAGGTAGAGTAATTCTTTCCTAATCTGATAAGCAGTGCACAAGCACTCTGGAAGATTCTTTTTTTGCTGTGTTGAGGGGCCTGGCTTGCATTATTTGGAATCTTTAAAAGATGTTCTTGTACATAGTCATCACGTGTGGTTTTTAATAGTTTAATTTTTTCATTGCATATTTATTAGTTAGAAAACATTTCATAGGGATTCCAGTTGTGATTATATATTTCTGTCAGTTAAAAACAGTGGTTTGTATGTTTATAAAGTATCTGTTAGTGGAGTAATATACCCAAGAGAAAATATCACCTGCTTCACCTTTTATTTTCATAGCAGACAACGGTATATACTGGATGTTTTTCCCTTTTCACACCATTCTTTGTAAACCCTAGAAATGGTTGTGCGTGAAAATCCCAGTAACTGAGCAGATTGTGAAATATTCAGACCGGCCCGTCTGGCACCAACAACCATGCCATGCTCAAAATTGCTTAAATCACCTTTCTTTCCCATTCTGACATTCAGTTTGGAGTTCAGGAGATTATCTTGACCAGGACCACACCCCTAAATGCATTGAAGCAACTGCCATGTGATTGGTTGATTAGATAATTGCATTAATGAGAAATTGAACAGGTGTTCCTAATAATCCTTTAGGTGAGTGTGTGTGTGTGTGTGTGTATATATATATATATATATATATATATATATATTAGTGCTGGGCGATATGGAAAAATCATATATCACGATATGGATTATTTTATATCACAATAATGATATATATCACAATATACCACCCACAATAAAGTACGTTTTCAGTTATTTTCTGAAAAGATTGACAAAAATATCATTGCATACTTTTTTTTGCAACTTTATTTTGAAGTGACATTTAACTGAACTGTCACAAATGAGAAAAATACATTTTAGTTTAGCAATATAAATGTATCAACTGACAACAGATGTGGTGGAGGTAGAGCTACAGTACCCTTCACATTTTTTTTATCCACATCATAGTTATTTAAATAGTATTATCAAAATAAACTTTATTTAAAAAAAAAAATAAAATTAAAGTGCACAACCATTTCAAGTTTCTGAGCAGAAAAGCACTCAATTATAAAAAATAAACACAAAACATTTTTCAACCTTGTAGTGCAAAGTTTGCAAACCAAAATAAAGTATCAAAAGTAAATATCAGAGTTGAACATAACACTGTTTAAGGCATTAGCCATGAATAAAAGTGCAAACATAAAAGGCTACTTTGTAAAAGTAGAAAAAATGTCTCTGTCAAATTTATAGATAGATAAATACTTTATTAGGGGGTCTTTCTCAGAATTACTACAGTAAAAATGACAGAACATCCATCCATCCATCCATCCATTTTCTAACCCGCTGAATCCGAATACAGGGTCACGGGGGTCTGCTGGAGCCAATCCCAGCCAACACAGGGCACAAGGCAGGAACCAATCCTGGGCAGGGTGCCAACCCACCGCAGGAAAATGACAGAACAGTAAACTAAAAGTACCTCATACAAATTACTGCACGAGTAACGCACCTTGGGCTAACATGGCTCCCGTGTGGTCATCTGGAAAGTACGCAGTCTGTAAACAGCGAGCACAGAGGATCCAGTCTTTGCTGATGTAATGGATGGTTACGCTCATGTAGGGCTGCGTAGCTCTGCTCGTCTACAGGTCAGTTGTCAAGGCATAATGGACCACACTGCGAACATCCTTCTCTACTTGGGCCCGGCATGCGTTATATAAGCGAGGCAACTCGACTTTACTGAAGTGCTTACGACTGGGCTTAACGTACCTCGGGTCAAGGACTTTGACGAGGTCTCGGAAGCTACCCTTCTCAACTGCATACACGGGGGTCATGCCTTTACAAATGTAATGCAAGATGGCACATGTGATTTCTTTATGGCGCTGGGACGTTTTTTCATATGATGTGCTTTTTATGAAAGACTCTTTAATTTTAGGCTGGCTATATTTTTTCTCGCCACTTGCCCAGGCTGTTTCACAACTTTCTTTACGTCGCATTTCTTTGATTCTCCCGTATTTTTTTTCGTGGACCTTCTTCAAGTGGTAAAAGAGGTTTGTTGTGTTAGCGTCGGGCGCGGAAACAGTCTTTTGGCAGAGTTTGCACATGACTGTCTTCTGCTCCGTGTCAGAGCTCTTGAAGCCAAAATGCAACCAAATCACTGACGTACCCCCACGTTTCGGTAAAAGTACTTCTTGGGCTGCTGCCTGCATAGCAGTTTCAGTTTTTTTGCGACTCAGGGCATTCATCTTTAACCTCTTGCGTCTCCATCTTTAAGCACTCACGAGTTAACTAGCGTAGAGCATGTCGCAACAACGTAAAGCGTCTTGTCGCAAAACCACAAGACGGAGTATGTGTATGTATGTATGTAAAATAATAATAATATATATTTTATTTATTTATATATTTATATATATATATATATATTTATTTATATATATATATATATATATATATTTATTTATATATATATATATATTTATTTATATATATATATATATTTATTTATATATATATATATTTATATATATATATATATATATATATATATATATATATATATACTGTATGTATATATATATATATACTGTATGTATATATATATATATACTGTATGTATATATATATATATATATATATATATATAATATAGTGGGTACAGCCCGGACACAGACAGGCAGACATGTTGGTTCACCACACACGTGTTTATTTACAAAGTCTCTATTTACAGAAAGTGCACAAACCCAGTGCCGCAGCACCAATCACCCCTTACAGTCCTGGCCGCACTACAATGCCTTGCACAGACCTCAGACCGCCTCCACTCCTCTCCTCCGAGCTCCGTCCACTTCCACCCGACTCTTGCCCTCGACTGGAGGGAGGCGGCCCCTTTTATGTACGCCCGGATGGGCTACAGGTGTTTTCTGAGGAGCCTCTGTCGACACACCCCCGTGTGGCGGAAGCACCAACTGTGTAGCCGGAAGTCCTCCGGGTGTTCCAGGTCCTCTTCCTCCAAGCACTTCCTGGTGTGGCGGAAGTGCTGGGCTCCAGGTTTCTTCAGGCACTGGGGCACCGCCTGGCGGTGGCCACGGGCCCCTACAGGGCTGGGCTTCCAAGCCCTCTACCCGTGGCCCCCAATACAACCAGGGCTGTTGCCCCCTCACGGTCTGGAGGAGGCACAAGCCCTCCTCCGTCCTTCTGCGTCCCGGCTGGGCTCCAACCCCAGCCGCCTGTGACTATATATATATATATATATATATATATATATATATATATATATATATATATATATATATATATATATATATATATATATATACTGTATATACACACACTAGCAAAATACCCGTTACTTCGCAGCGGAGAAGTAGTGTGTTAAAGAAGTAATGAAAAAGAATTTTGAAAATAACGCAACATGATTGTCAATGTAATTGTTTTGTCACTGTTATGAGTGTTTCTGTCATATATATATATATATATATATATATATATATATATATATATATACAAAACTGCATTTTGTGTTTACTTGTATTATATTTGACTAATGGTTAAATGTGTTTGATGATCAGAAACATTTTGTGTGACAAACATGCAAAAGAATAAGAAATCAGGAAGGGGGCAAATAGTTTTTCACACCACTGTACACACACACACACACATATATACACCTATATACAGTCTTTGGGGTGCGAGCAACTGTTGCTGGGGGTGGCAGAATCCATGAAGGAAGAAAAATGAAAAACATTATTTGTACAAAATCTTAATTTATTTATCCATTCCTAAATAATTAAATGGGCAGGCTATTTCGTATCAGTGCAATACGCTGTTTGTTAAAACCGAGGACTCCTGCTCTTACGTGCAAGTCTGCGTGGATATTATGAACTATCGTTTCTGTTCAAGTTCTATTTAAATTTTAAATAGAAGGAATTTTTATTTAGTCGACAGAATATTATTCCGGAATAAATCAACTCAAACCTTAAATAATATATAATATTTTGCTCTCCCTAAAAATATATCCTGTCAAAATTATACAAATTCAAATATGAACATGGTGCATAACACAACCTGGAAATATAAATAAAATTTGTTCTTTTCAGCAATAACAAATCAAATCATTCAGTTGTCTTTGCTCTTATGTCATTTTATCAGAGCTGGACGCCTGGCATCTTTTTTTGGCAACAAGTTCGTTTATGTTTGGTGTGAGGTTCTGTGTTGTGGAGATTCTCAGGATGGACTGCAGGTGCTCATCAGTGAGGCGAATCCTGTGTGCTGTTTTGTTAGTCTTTATCACTGAGAAGAGCTTCCCACACAGATATGTGGTACCAAACATGCACAAGGTTCGAGCCACATGTAGACGGAGCTGGAGCATTTGTGCGGGAATGGAGTGAATAAACTGTGCGGGCCCTGCAGTATCGTACTTTGCCTTCAGTGTGCCATTACACTGCAGCTCAATCACCTCCATCTGAATCTGCACAGGTGCAGTTTCCACATCGACAGCAAATGGGTTGCAAAACAACTCAAAATTCTTTTTTTGTTCTTCAAAGTCACCAAAGCGCCGCGCGAACTCAGTGAGCAGTGCGCGCAGTTCATCAGCAAAGTGCGATTTGGGAACACCGTTGTGCGACTTGGTTCAACATCACTTGGCAACAAGGAAAGTGGGGCAAGTTGCACTGGTGCATTTGTGTCTCCCATAAAAGTAGCTTCACTTGAAATCACTTTGTGATTTTGTATGGGTAAAAACGTCTGCTGAAGTGTCAGATTCTTCTTTAACTCTTCTGCTTTCTGTATCTTGTGCATTGCATTCAGGTCTTTCAGGTTATCTTGATGTTTTGTCTCATAGTGCCGTCTTAGATTAAATTCTGTAATTACAGCCACATTAGCTCCACAAATGAGACACACGGGTTTACCGGCAATGTCAGTAAACATATACTCAGCCTCCCATCGGTTTTTAAAGGCTCTATGTTCAGAATCACCTTTTCTCTTTGGCATCGTGTGGGCTAGCTTCGCAATAACTTGCAGCATCATAAGCTAGACTTGATTAACGCGGTAAGTGTTGGCAAGGCAGCTGAAGCGCTGCATTATGGGATCTGTAGTTTATTGTGTTACCAGCGCTTCATATCCCTGGGCCATTAATAACAATAATACAGTATATAAAATGATCTCGGGGCGATATAATTACACGCTGGCCGGATGTGGCCCGTGGGCCTTGAGTTTGACACATATGGACTAAATAGAACTTGAAAAGAAATATTTTTTCGAATGTGATCGCAATTCAGATCGAGTTGACGCGCACTACAGTACATCGAGCCCGCGTGCTATTGTGGTTTTGCCTGTGTGCCTCAATAAGTTACCCTCCCCTTGCTCTTACTTTTTTACCGTTCATCTAATGAATACACTGAGTATGGCTTTACCAAAACAATCATTGATCGCGAATAAAGTATCCATTATTCATAAAGCTTCAATTGGTGATCTGTCTTTCTGTGTTAACCGCATATTTTTTCATACCTCTCAAACCAAGGGGATGCGAAGGTAAAATGATTTGAGAAGCGCACGTACATACTTAGTGCATCCCCTCTCGGGAATCGAACGTCGGCGCTAGAGTCGAAGGCTCTACTATTGCGCCACGGCGTGTGGTTTGTCTATTTGAGCGTAGCAGTGTAATTTGGTTTTTGTTCAGCACTCTTTGGAACTGTTGCTTTTTGTCTGCGTACTGTGTCAGTTCACGTGAGCTGCTGAATATGGTTTTATATGTCACTCGCTTGCTTCTAATTGTTTCACTGCCTTCTTAATTATATAATGCATGTTTTCTTCAGTGCTTTTTGTAGCTCTTCCTGGTTTTCTACGTAATGCGTGATTACATGAGAGGCGTGATGATGTCACACGAAACTCCGCCCCCCACGGCTTTCGAGCTCAACTCCATTACAGTAAATGGGGAAAATAGCTTCTAGTTATGACCATTATGCATAGAATTTCGAAATGAAACCTGCCCAACTTTTGTAAGGAATGAGCCTGCCAAATTTCAGCCTTCTACCTACACGGGAAGTTGGAGAATTAGTGATCAGTCAGTCAGTCAGTGAGGGCTTTGCCTTTTATTAGTATAGATAATAAAATGTGTGTATGAGAGAGTGAGAGTATCAGAGGTGGGTAGTAACAAGTTACATTTACTTCAGTAACTTTTTTAAAAAATTGTACTTCTAAGAGTAGTTTTACTGCACCATGCCTTTCACTTCAGTACATTTGTGAAGTAGAAATGCTACTCTTACTCCAATACATTGGGCAACACTCGAATCATTACTTTTTTTCTATTAGATAAAGTCTGACAGACAATTTTCGATCTTCTCTGTGTAGCGTATGCTGTCAAATTGCGCACATGCCTTCCAATGCGTCTCCAGCTCTGACGTGAGGTTTTGGATGTTCCCCAAATCAAGGCGCTGCAGCTTTGAGGACAGATGTTGCATTTTTCGTTTGAAAGCATTAACTGAGATAATTATATTGACCATGGTTTTCCTTGCAGCTGTAAATTAACTCATTCAACATGTTGGTCAGATCGGGGGAAAAAAAAATGGCAAGTCTAGCAGCCATTGATCATCATTAAGTTGTTTGTATTCTGCATGTTTAATGACAAGGAGAAACTCCTTTTTCTCCATCCAGGGTTTTTGAAATCTCAGCAGGAATTTCTCCCTAGCCATCTGCCTCAACGAAGGCATCATCTCACCATCTTGGAAGGACTTCTTATGCTTAATGACCGAGTGACTCACCTGGAATGAGGCTTTGGTGTGTCTGCCTTTGCGTTTAATCATGCGTGCGGGATGACCAGTGTGTTAGAAGAAAAGAGATCTCAGACTGGCCACCCTGTATGTCAATCAAGTGGCAAATGCCATAGGCAGGATATATGATAGACTAACATTTTAAAAAAAAAAAAATTTTGAATGCAACGCAATCTACCTGCACTACTTTTCCGATCTACTGGTTGATCACGGTCAACGTATTGGGCACCCCTGTCTTATGGAAACAGTAGTACTTCAGCAGTAACATTAAGTTTATTGGATTAACAGAAAATATGCAATATGCATCATAATAAAATTAGACAGGTGCATAAATTTGGGCACCCCAACAGAGATATTACATCAATACTTAGTTGAGCCTCCTTTTGAAATATAACAGCCTCTATACACCTCCTATAGCCTTTGAGTGTCTGGATTCTGGATGGAGATATTTTTGACCATTCTTCCATACAAAATCTCTCCAGTTCAGTTAAATTTGATGGCTGCCAAGCATGGACAGCCTGCTTCAAATCATCCCATAGATTTTCGATGATATGCAAGTCAGGGGACTGTGACGGTCATTCCAGAACATTGTTCTTCTCCCTCTGCATGAATGCCTTTGTAGATTTTGAACTGTGTTTTGGGTCATTGTCTTGTTGGAATGTCCAACCCCTGCGTAACTTCAACTTTGTGACTGATGCTTGAACATTACCCTAAAGAATTTGATGATATTGGGTTGAATTCATCCGACCCTCGACTTTAACAAGGGCCTCAGTCCCTGAACTAACCACATAGCCCCACAGCATGATGGAACCTCCACCAAATTTGACAGTAGGTAGCAGGTGTTTTTCTTGGAATGTGGTGTTCTTCTTCCGCCATCCAAAGTGCTTTTTGTTATTTCCAAATAACTACATTTTTGTCTCATCAGTCCAAAGCACTTTGTTCCAAAATGAATCTGTCTTGTCTAAATGAGCGATACAACAAGCGACTGTTTGTGGTGTGAATGCAGAAAGGGCTTCTTTCTCATCACCCTGCCATACAGATATTCTTTATGCAAATTGCTCTGAATTGTAGAACGATGTACAGATACACCATCTACAGCAAGATGTTCTTGCAGGGCTTTGGAGGTGATCTGTGGTTTGTCTGTAACCATTCTCACAATCCTGCGCATATGCCGCTCCTTTATTTTTCTTGGCTGCCAGACCTGGGTTCAACAGCAACTGTGCCTGTGGCCTTCCATTTCCTGATTACATTTCTTACAGTTGAAACTGACAGTTTAAACCTCTGAGATAGCTTTTTGTAGCCTTCCCCTAAGCCATGATACTAAACAATATTTGTTTTTCAAATCTTTTGAGAGTTGCTTTGATGAACCCATGCTGTCACTCTTCAGTGGAGAATCAAAGGGAAGCACAACTTGCAATTGACCACCTTAAATACCTTTTCTCATGATTGGACACACCTCTTTATGAAGTTGAAGGGTTAACGAGCTAATCCAACCAATTTGGTGTTGCAAGTACAGTAATCCCTCGCTATATCGCACTTCGACTTTCACGGCTTCACTCTATTGCGGATTTTATATGTAAGCATAACTAAATATATAGCGCTGATTTTTCGCTGCTTCGCGGGTTCTGCGGACAATGGGTCTTTTTACTTCCTGTACATGCTTCCTCAGTTGGTTTGCCCAGTTGATTTTATACAAGGGACGCTATTGGCGGATGGCTGAGAAGCTAACCAATCAGAGCATGCAGTTAAGTTCCTGTGTGCTGAATGCGATGTTAACCAGGAAGTCTCATCTCGCTCATTCAGCATCAACGTATTTCGCTGTGTAAAGAGTTAACTTTTGTGCTCTTTTGTGTTTATCTTTGTGCATAGTCAAGCCCTTCATTAAGGCTCCAAAATGATCTGCTCCTGCTACTGCTTCAGGGTCTGTGCCCACGCGCCAACGGAAGATGTTAACGATTGCCGAAAGGTAAACGTTTTGGATTTGTTGAAGGAAGGGAAAAGCTACACCACTGTAGGACGCCATTACAGCATCAATGAGGCTATGATTCTTTTTATTTAAAAAGTAGGAAAGGAATATAAGATCTACGGCCGCAGTGTCCTTTTAACCAGGGTGCAAAACGAGTTGTAAGTGGATGTAATAAGGCAGTAGTCGGGATGGAATCTGCTTTAGGGGTTTGGATTGAAGAAGAATAACGGCGGTGCTACACAGTTGCCTGAAGTGGCTCCTTTAAGGGCTGTAACGCTCTCCTTTGTTGTGCAGTAAAATTAAACTCATCGTTATCGGACAAGTCATCGTGTCATTGTTGGTGAGTAACCATAATTTATTTTCTACTTACAGTACTTAGTACATGTACGTACGTTTAGTGTCACTGTACACACATTTACTGAATACAGTTTTTCTTGCATTGTACATATTTATTGCTGGTAACATATGTAATTTCGGAGACACTCAATATCTTTAAAATAATATTTAGGTTTTACTGTATATAAACAGTGTGTTTACAGACATAATTTCAGTGAATCTTACCTAATATCTAAGAGAATGCAAAGGGTTTATGCTGTTTAACTTTGTGGGGAATATTTATAAACAGTGTGGGAGAGTTTATAAGGGCTTAAAATATATAAAAAAAAACCATACAAACATATGGTTTCTACTTTGCGGATTTTCACCTATCGTGGTGGGGTCTGGAACGCAACCCCCGCGATCGACTATGGGGTTACTGTAATCAGTATTGAGCAGTTACATGCATTCAAATCAGGAAAATTACAAGGGGACCCAAATTTTTGCACGGCCAGTTTTTCACATTTGATTTAATTTCATACATCTAAATACTGCTTCACTAAAAATCTTTTTTCAGCAAACACCCCAGTACTCGGATGTTCCAAGGAAATGAAAGACATACCAGTGTTATCTTTTTTTGTTTAAAGTAAATTATTATGGAGGCTGAGAGGGGTTCCCAGACTTTTTTTCATTTGACTGTATTTAGTGTTTGAAATTTTCTTTAAGAGAGTTCACTCCAACTTATCTATTTTGTATATTTTCCTTTTACTCATCCAACAGCTGCTTCTGATGGCAAAAAGGATCCACAAGACGAGGTAGTCAAACACCAGGCCTGGTGTGCATGAACCTCTGCTACACAAGCTCATTCAACGTTCTGCATTACATGAACAGTTATGTACACACTATGTTACATTAAAAACATCCCCAAATCTGCATATTATAAAGATTCAATATTTCTCTGATACTGTAACTTATGGGCAAAACTCCAGACCTGCTCTCCATAATGGACTGAAGCAGCCATCAATTTTACCTTGACACTTTAACATATTTTAGCTATTCTTTGGGCACATCTTTCAAAAAATGTGTTTAAAAAAACAAACTACAGTTAGTCACAGGCCCTTCACAACCAACCTCTAACAATAGGATATCAATCAATGCCATTTCTCCATCACTTGAATTGTATTCTGCTATCTGTGAAAGCTGTTGAGCCATCACAAGCCTATTTGGGCTCCATTTTTAACTATACAATATTGTAAAATACTGTTAAAACCTACTATATTTTTAATGTAGTCTACTAATTCCTGTAATTGCATTCTGTTTTCACCTTTGTTTTTGAATATGACTTTCTGTTACAATAAATTACCATAATAAACAAAAACACAGTGATCCCTCGCTATATTGCGCTTCGACTTTCGCGGCTTCACTTCATCTCGGATTTTAAATGTAAGCATATCTAAATATATATCACTGATTTTTTGCTGGTTCGTGGATTTCTGCGCCAGTGGGTGTTTTAATTTATGGTACATGCTTCCTCAGTTTGTTTGCCCAGTTGATTTCATACAAGGGACGCTATTGGCGGATGGCTGAGAAGCTACCCAATCATAGCATGTATTACGTATCAAAACTCCTCAATGATATGCGATATACTTCCCTCGCGTTGCTTTGTACACTTAAAAGCTCTAACAGCATGTATTGATTTTTGATTGTTTGCTTTTCTCTGTCTCTCTCACTCTGTCTGACACTCTCTGCTCCTGGCAGAGGGGGTGTGAGCAGAGGGGCTGTTTGCATAGAGGCTGTTTGCTTAGAAGATACTGAAGCTCCTCTAAAAAATGCTGAAAGGCTACCTTCACATTGATCCCTTCCTTGCTTTATCACGGTAGTCCAACAGCCCTATTGAGTTTTGATTGTTTACTTTTCTCTCTCTCTCTCTGACATTCTCTGACACGCACCTTGAAGAGGAAGATATGTTGGCATTCTTTTAATTGTGAGAAAGAACTGCCATCTCTGTCTTGTCATGGAGCACAGTTTAAACTTTTGACTAAAGGGTGTTATTTCATGTCTAGAGGGCTCTAATAATGTTAAAAGCGTATTTAGAAGGTCGTAAACAGGTTTTCTATGCTCTAACTGCAAAAATATTCGATTTATAAATACAGAATCCTACTTCGCGGAAATTCATTTATCGCGGTAGAGTCTGGAACGGATTAACTGCGGTAAATGAGGGTTTACTGTATAACTCACTCTGAAATAGCAAAACATTTTAAAAAGTTTCAACTTTCAAATCTGTTAACCAAGACTCCACATGTACTTGAATGTTACACCATACATACATTTTCTAACATCTTAATTTTCTATATGGATCATAGGACTGGTTTACAGGAAAATATCAACCATGACAGAAGCATGTTATTCATATGCATTCCTGTATGCTTGTACTATTTTTGGCATGAATTTCTGAGATAAGACTGAAGGTTAGTTTAATGATGCTTTCACAATGCATACCTGTTGCTGTACTGGAAGATGCTTGCTTGTTCAATGGCTGTTTAAGATCTATTGCCTGCTTGACCTCACAGTGTTCTATTGGCAGGTTTAAATATTTTTAGCTGGTAGAAGGATGTACCAGTTACTAAAAGACTGAAACACCAATGTGTAGAGCCATACAAATTGTACAAATTACTGTAGTTTTTTTTTAATACTATGAAACTGCCTCACATCACAAAAATCACTTTAGCATTTCACTGAAAGTTGACTTTAGTGCCTGACATCTTAGTTGGCAGATGAAAAACCAGTGAGCAGCCTTGTTCTTACTATATTTTACCCATCCATTTTCAAACCTGTTTAACCCAGTTTACAGTCATGAAGTTCTGGGGCTGCTCGAAAATAGAAATAAGGTAAGCTGCATAACTTTTCATATTTGTCACATCGGGATTGTATTCTTACATTAGCTTGCTTTTGATGTCCGTTAGTTCATTCATACCTATGAAAAAATGCAGCATTGGCTTACAAACAAGGTACAAGGAATTATTTTAACAACCAATAGCAGTTTGGGTATTTTAATTTTTTTCACTTGCTTTATTGGTTCATGAGTACACAACAGATCACCAGGTTTACTGCTTTCCAGAATTGGTTGCAGGCCTTGTTTCTACTGCTTGTTTGTTCTATGTAATTACTGAAGCAGGCACTTGATTGAGAGCTGGTAATCTACCTGCATGAAGGTGCCAGTTCATTTAGTCCTGGTGCCTAACTCCTCCACAGGACCAGAGTTAGCTCTTAGCTTGATTGCTGTATGTATGGAGTTTCCTTTTGCTTGTATGTGCGTATTCTAAAATATTAGACAATACTTTTAATGTCTGTAGGTACATTTTTGTTGCTTAAGTCCTTTTTGATTGTGAAATTACCTCCTAGCCTTTGTTTTGTTTTTTAACAGATGTGTAAAAGACATGAAAAACATTGAACGGTTGAGCAAGCTTATGAGGACTGGCCAGCAAGTTCTGGAAATGCCTGACCAACCTATGTTTGAAGAGTGCAACTCTAGCCTGCCTGTGGAGCAACCGTGGGAGATGGTTATGAATCGAAGAAACTTCCTTGTGTGGAGGAGGCCAATCACAGGTAGTCATCTGTATGAATATCGAGGTAAGGTCCTTACTGGCATTGATGTTTTCCTCATAGTTAACTATGAATAGTGATGTGTGAAACAGGCAAGTTTCGATTCATAAAGCTGACACTATGATTCATTTCACAGATGAATTTGCAATCATGAAAAAAAAAGCTTTTTGGGATTTTAAAGTTTTTTTTTTTTTGCTCTGTGAAGCCTCATTCACACTTTCATTTTTACCTTAGTTTCTACAGCCAAAACACCTTTCTATACTGAAAGCTAGAAACTGACATCCTAGTGATTTCTTTTTCTTATAGGTTTTAACTTCCTGAGTATTTTCATTTTTTCTATTTCCGGGACATAAACAAATGAGCAAAGAATCATCAGCAGTTCTTAGCATTTGTGGTAAAGGCTGATTAACACCGAACAAAAATAATTTTTACGTATTTTATGCTGAGGCTGCTATTAAAGTTGCACAATGAAACATGAAGAGAAATATCTTGTTTTGTTCATTCAGCTGCATACTTAATGTACAGTACAATTTTCACTTGTATATTTCTAACTCTTCACCTTGTACAGTGAAGAAGATTGTGCTTGGATAGTAATACTTAAATTACATTTGTCTAATTTTTATCTGTAATTTACTACAGAATGTTGTTTATTGCAGTGTTTTTTTATCCTAAACAGTATTTTGACATAAAAAATTTTTGCACTCTTGAGCATTTTGTATCATATTGGTGATTTACATTTTGCTTTGGTTTTTTTTTTGTTTCTTCAGATATTTATTTTTGGAGCTTTTCTTTGACATAGCCATATTTATTAGGTACAGCTTGTCCTTCTCTTTCTTTTGGCTGCTCCCTCTAGGGGTCAGCACAGCAGATCATTTTTCCCATATCCTGTCCTCTGCATCTTGCCCTGTTACACCCACCACCTTCATATCCTCTCTCACCACATTCATAAACCTCTTCTTGGGCCTTCCTCTTTCCTGACAGCTCCATTCTTAACATCCTTCTCCAGTATACACAGCATCTCCCCTCTACACATGTCCAACCCAACACAATCTCATGTCTCTGACTTCTTCTCTCAACTGTCCAACCTGAACTGACCCTCTAATGTACTCATATCAGTCCTGTCCATACTTGTCCCACACAATGCAAATCGTAACATCTTTAACTCTGCCACCTCCAGCTCTGTCTGTTGTTTATTGGTCAGTGCCACCGTCTCCATCCCAAAATAACATAGTTATATGGTCTCACTACCATCTTGTAGACCTTCTCCAGTCTTGCTGGTACCCGTCTGTCAAAAAGCACTCCTGACACTCTTCTCCACCCCCCCTACACTCTCTTCTTCACCTCTCTTCCACACTCCCTGTTACTCTGTACTGTTGATTCCAGGTATTTAAACTCATCCACCTTCACCAACTTTACTCCCAGCATCCTCACCATTCTTCTTACCTCCCTCTCATTCACACACATGTATTCTGTCTTGTTCCTACTAACCTTCGTTCCTCTCCTGACTAGCACATATCTTCACCTCTCCAGGATCTCCTTGACCTGCTCCCTACTCTCACTACAGATCACAATGTCATTCGCAAACATCATAGTCCATGGGGACTCCTGTCTAATTTCGTTTGTCAACCTGTCTTTCAACCATCATTGCAAATAAGAAAGGGCTCAGAGCCAATCCCTGATGTAATCCCACTTCCACCTTGAATGAATCCGTTACTCCTACAGCAGACCTCACCACTGTTACACTTCCCTCGTACACATGCTCTTTCCGGCATGAAACCATACTGCTGTTTGCTAATCATCACCTCCCTTCTTAACCTAGCTTCCACTATTCTTGCCCATAACTTCATGCTTTATTCCTCTGTAATCACTACAGCTCTGCACATCCCCTTTACTGTTAAAAATCAGTACCGCTACACTTCTTCTCAAATCCTCAGGCATCCTCTCGCTTTCCAAGATTGCATTAAAAACTCCACTGCCATCTCTCCTAAACACATCCATGCTTCTACAGGTGTGTCATCTGGACCGCTGGCCTTTCCATTTTTCATCTTCTTCATAGCTGTCCTTACTTCCTCTTTGCTAATCTGTTGTGTTTCTGATTTACTGGCTCCATATCATCCGACCTTCTCTCTCTGTCATTCTCTTCATTCATTAGCCTCACAAATTACTCTTTCCATCTGCTCAACACAATCTCCTTGCTTTCAAGTACATTTCCATCTTTATCCTTTATCACCAGTCTGCTGCACAACCTTCATTGCTCTTCCCCTCTGTCTAGCCAAACGGTACAGGTACTTTTCTCCCTCCTTAGTGTCCAACCTTTCATACAACTTATCATATGCCTTTTCTTTAGCCTTCGGCACCTCTCTCTTCACCTTATGCCTTGTACTCCTGAGTAATTTCTGCATCTCTATGACTATCTCACTTCTTCTTCCCTAACCTCTTCCTCTGTGTACTCTCCTGTACTTTCCCATTCCACCACCAGGTTTCCTTTTCCTCCTTCCTCTGTCCAGAAGTCACGCCAAGTGCCATTCTTGTTGTCACCCATACTGCTTCTGATATAGTTGCCCAGCTGTCTGGTAAGTCTTCACTGCCACCCAGTACCTGCCTTACCCCCTTCCTGAACTCGATCTTGCAGTCTTTCTTTTTTCAACTTACACCATTTGATCCTTGGCTCTGTCCTCACTCTCCTCCACTTCTTGATCTGCAATGTCATCCTACAGACCGCCATCCTATTCTGCTTAACTATGCTTTGGCCTGCCACCACTTTGCAGTCTACAATCTCCTTTAAACTGACCCTCATACATAGGATGTAATCTACCTGTGTGCAAAAAGCATCTTCCTCCACTCTTGTACATCACCCTGTGTTCCTCCCTCTTCTTAAAATATGTATTCTCCACAACCATGCACATCCTTTTCACAAAATCTACTACTATAATCTGACTTTTCTGCAATTCCCTCCTTGACACCTTACCTATCCATCACCTCCTCATTTCCTCTGTTCTCTTCATCAACATGTCCACTGAAATCTACTCCAATCACTACTCTCTCTCCTTTGGGTACACTGTCCACCACTTCATCAAACTAACTCCAGAAATCTTCTTTCTCGTCCATCGCACACCAACTTGCATATGCACCAACAGCAGTCATCATTACACCTTCAGTTTCCAGTTTCATAATCATCACTCTGCCTGACACTCTTTTTCACCTCCAAAACACTCTTGACATAGTGTTCCTTTAGGATAACCCCTACCCCATTTCTCCTCCTATCCACACCATGGTGAAACAATTTGAACCCGCCTCCGATACACCTGGCCTTGCTCCCCTTCCATCTGGTCTCTTGCACAAAGAATATGTCAACTTTCCTTCTCTCCATCATATCCGCTAACTCTCTCCCTTTATCAGTCATACTACCAACATTCAGGGTTCCTACCCTCACTTCCACTGTCTTTACCTTCCTCCTGTCTCCGGACACACCGTCCCCCAGTTTCTGCCAGCACCCTTTTGGCTAACAGTACTGGTGGTGGCCATTGTTAACCCAGGCCTCAACCGATCCAGAATGGAAATCTGTATTGTTGTCCGCATATTGATCTGGCAAAATTTTAAACGGGTACCCTTCTTGACGTAACCCTTCCCGTTTATCTGGGCTTGAGACCAGCATGAAGAAACGCACTGGTTTGTGTATCCCCTGTGGTTGGGTTTAGGTTTAGCTTATCCAAGTTGCTTAATCTTCGGTTTTACAGATCTGATTGGTTGTTGGCAGTTCTGATAGCTGGTGATAAGTAAGGACATTATGAACTAGAGAGGTTTGATGTGTTTGGGTACAAAATCTGGAAGTTCTGAAAGTTACTGTATTTTTTAAAGGTTGGCATCTTCACAAGCCAGTTTATCCTTAAGTGTGACACAGATAATCCAGTGGTAATTAAATATATTTATATGTGTCAATACCCAAATATGAAACATTTAAAACCTTTGAAATCCACAGATAAACTAATGGTAGAAAACTGCATATTGAAATGTATAATTTTTGAGATAAGGTTCTTCACACAGAGTGGTTCCATTAGACAGTTTAGTCAGGTCAAGGTTACACAACAACATGGTTGTGGTTCCTGCTTTTTTTTAAATTAAGTTGTGTTTTGGCATACAAGGTGACTGAGAAGAGTTGAGGAACTTGGTTAGATGAAATACAGCCTGCCAAATGTTGATGAATGTGTCAGTGGCCTTGTGTGTTGTCGCTTGTTTGGGCAGAGGATTCTTTATATGGAAATTGATATTGTTAATGGTGACATATAATAATAATAATAATAATAATGTTATATATAATGTATGTCTGTATATTGTTGTCTTACTGGAAAACACAACTTATCCTGAGGTTTCTTGCAGATGGCATCAGGTTTTCCTCAGAATTTTCTGTATTTTGCTGCATTCATTTTATCTTCTAACCTTATAAGACTTCCAGGGCCTGCTGCATAGAAATATCTCACAGCATAATGCTGCAACTACCATGTTTCATGGTGGAGATGATATGTTGTTGTTAATGCACAGTGTTTCTCTTACACTAAACTTGCTGTTTAGTATGGTGGACAAAAAGCTCAATTTTGGTCTTATCACACCATAAAATTTTCTAACTGACTTCAGAGTCTCCCATATGCCTTTTTGCACACACCAGCTGAGATGTCATGTTTATGTAACAACAGCTTTATCTTTGCCCTTCATCCATAAAGTTGTGACAGGTGAAGCACATAGAAAACAGTTGTATGCACAGTCTCTTCTTCCTTACCCACTGTAGCTTGTAACTCCTTCAGAATTCTCGTAAGTCTCTTTGTGTTCTGCTATACTAGCCTTCTGCTTGGATTATTACTCAGGGTTTTGTGGATAGCCTGCTCTAGGCAGATTTACTGCTGTGCCATACTTTTCTATTTCTTAATGTTTGACTAAGCTGGACTTCAAGGGATATTTAGTGACATGGGTATTGATTCCATCCCCTGACTCGTACTTTTCAGTCACTTTTTAATGGAGTTGCTTGGAGTGTTTGTAGGTTAAGTCACAATACTGACTCACTACACTCCAGGTGACTTCAAAAACCAATTGTTTGTGCCAGTGATGATTCAGCTATGTCATATTAAAGGGGGGTGAATATTTAAATGTGTTTTATATGCTGTATGTATTTAATATAGACCACTTTACAGAGATCTGTTTTCACTTTGACATTCAGTGTCAAAACAACTCACTGCCATATAGCAATATGTGAAATCTTTTTATACAGGCAAGGTATATTTTGACAGAATCAAAACTATTTGTTTTGATTCTTGGGCTTGCACCAAGAATCCACATTAAAACTACAATGCTTCTACAATTAAAATATATGTAGAATTACACTTTATGCACAGTTACCTTAATCTTCTAAGGAGAATTGTTTCACTTCCTTGTA
This sequence comes from Polypterus senegalus, assembly GCF_016835505.1. Lineage (NCBI taxonomy): Eukaryota > Metazoa > Chordata > Cladistia > Polypteriformes > Polypteridae > Polypterus > Polypterus senegalus. Next base: position 101,102,849 of record NC_053164.1, read on the forward strand.
AAAAAAATAGCTTGTGAATAGTTCAAGGGAAATGCTCATTATCATAAAGTTTAGAGATATTTAACATTAAAAATGTGCTATATTTTTCTTCTAGATATGAAAATATAAAAAAATTCTTATTCTCTTTTTTTCAGTTTTAGGATCATATACAGATGTCACGCCCAGACAATTCTTTAATGTGCAGGTAAATTACCATTTTTGTGCCTAGGCAAGGAGGGTGTTTTTGGGAGAGTACATTTAATAGTTTTTTTTATGTTTTTCACAGAAATACATTTTTAGTTAATTGTGAGTACATCCGAATGTTCAAGCAGTTTTGTCCCAAACTACACAATAGTAGTTGTAGTATGTAATATTAACAATGTTGTTGGTGTAGGGTGAACATTCCTAAAATTGAAAGGAACCATCCTTCTCATTCATGAGAGAAGTAGTTAAAACTGTGCATTGTCATGCTTTGCTGCGTTTCATAATTGAGGCACATACATTTTTTTTTTTTAATATTTTGAAGCATACTGCATAAGCAGCGTTAAATGAAAAAATATTCATGTAATAGAAGATTACTGATAAAGTAGTTCCTTGGGCATTTCGGAATAAAAAAAGTCGCATCTCTATGTATTCCATTCTTCAATTGCAGTATCCAAGGGAACAATGATGGCGATGTGGCTTCTGTCCACAAAGCTGGCACCTTTTAAGGAATCCTTACTTTGCCAGCCAGCTGTCAATGATCTTTTTTAAGCAATCGGCTTTTGGCATCTTGATGCACTTGGCCTTCACGACATTAAGCAGTATTGTGCACACTTCTTGGACTGGTTCCCATACAGTTGATTTATCTACATCAAATGATTTAGTGACTTATAACAGGCTGTTGTTGATGGTTACCACACTGTCACAGTTACTTAATTCTGAAATCAGACTGTCCTCTGCAGTCATACTTTAGAGCAGCTAATCAGATGTTTTCCGTAACAGCAGGCCTCTAGCTGCATTTGTCTCCATCTGCAATTGTAAATGTTAAAACTACATTATTGTTTCAAGGTCTTGATCATTAGATGACAATGAAAGACACTGTAAGCAACAGATTGGAGGAAGAAAAAAACAAATATGAATGGATATCCTACATATGTTTTATTTCCACCCAGTGCTAACATATTTTGAAGAACCTCATTTACAATTAATTTGTCATAAAAATACTTTTAACTCATGCTTGAAGAGAAAAGTGTTCCAATGGCCAGTTTCCCCCACACCATCTCTACCATACCAACAACTCCTACCACATCAACTAGAATAGCCTGTGATGAATCCACCTATGACCACCAGTATGGGCTGTCCATATGTGAAGGCCAATTAAGGAGAAAACTGAGGAGGCTACACACAGGAAAATCTGCAGGACCAGATGTACAGTAGTCATTCCTCAAGTTCTTAAGGCCTGAGCTGGCCAACTTCGTGGTATCCTCTGTCACCTATTCAGTCTTTTCCTAAGGCTCCAGAAAGTTCAGCAGCTCTGGAAAACATGCTGCATTGTGCCTATATATATGGTGGGTTGAGAAATATATTTTTTGATGCACACAGATATGATGCTGTAGCATTAGCTGTGAGTGTGAGCAGTTGCTTTATTGATTAGCATTTTACATTTCTTACAGCTGAAGGCAGAAGTGAAGCAGCTAAATAAGCAAGTAAATTAGTTAAATATAAAAATTGATTGGAATGAAAGTAAGCAGTTATAGAGAGGCCTCAGTCATTGATTTAAAGATTCAAGAGTATTTATTGTCATTTCATCCATATACAGCATACAGTGAAACGAAACAACATTCCTCCCAAGTCCATGGTGCTACATAGAACACAGGACAATGAAGACTCCACGACACATAACATAAAGACACATATTATATAACGAGGTGTATGTGAGTCAAATGTGCAACCATGTGCAACATTTCAGAGCAGAACACATATATCAGATATCAGACCGGTCCATGAGTGTTCGGGAATCTGACTGCTTGGTTACTGTTACACATTCTGGTGGTAAGGCCCCGAATTCTTTGGTACCTTTTTCCCCAATGGCAGGAGTGCAAACAGTGAGTGTGAAGGGTGTGTTGGGTCATTCACCATGCTGGTGGCTTTGTGGATGCAGAATGTGGTGTAAATATCCATGATGGAAAGAAGAGAGACACTGATGATCTTCTCAGCTGTCTTCACTATCTGTTGTAGGGCTTTACGATGCCTGACCGTGCAATTTCCAAACCAGACAGTGATGGAGTTGCTCAGGATGCTCTCTGTGGTTCCTCTGTAGAATGTTGTTAAAATAGCTGGTGGAAGATGGGCGTTCCTAAGCTTATGCAGGAAGTAGAACTGCTGCTGGGCTTTCTTGGCTAAAGAGCTGGTGTTGTAGGACCAGGTGAGGTTCTCTGCCAAGTGGACACCCAGGAATTTGGTGCTATTGACGACCTCCACAGTTGAGCCGTCAATGTTCAGTGGCAGATGGTCACTCTTAGTCTTCCTAAAGTCAACAATCATCTCCTTTGTTGATCAAAACATTCTGAGCATCCATATTATTAAAACAATAAAATTGCAATGGTGCAAACAGGACACCATCTTTTAATTGCATGTTTGGCAAATGTGGTTCAACTTTAATTCTGCAATGATTTTTTGGATTTTATATTTGGTGATGCATAAGACATGTTTCGCTAATTAGTTATTTATAGTTTATGTTTTGAAATATTCTCTCCCTCCAAGTGTTGCACTTAATTTTGAGGTTAAGCTCTCATCTGTACTGTGTCAGCTTGACATTGCGTTTAGCCATCATTCTCTTCTAACTGGGGAAAAAGCAGAAGGAAAATATTCTTTATTCTTGAGTGATATGCCTACATAATTTAAAGGTTATCCTTTAGAAACTCCGTCCAGTAATTAGGCAAACCTCCTTTCTTTCTCCTGAACACAGAATATTTTTTTTCAATACAAGTGCTGATATTGTATATAACTAGCTGAAATACCCAGCGTTGCCCAGGAGGAAAATAGTGTTTTTTTTTTACAAACCGGATTCCAAAAAGTTGGGACACTATACAAATCGTGAATAAAAACTGAATGCAATGATGTGGAGGTGCCAGCTTCTAATATTTTATTCAGAATAGAACATAAATCATGGAACAAAAGTTTAAACTGAGAAAATGTATCATTTTAAGGGAAAAATATGTTGATTCAGAATTTCATGGTGTCAACAAATCCCAAAAAAGTTGGGACAAGGCCATTTTCACCACTGTGTGGCATCTCCCCTTCTTCTTACAACACTCAACAGACGTCTGGGGATCTAGGAGACCAGTTTCTCAAGTTTAGAAATAGGAGTGCCCTCCCATTCTTGTCTAATACAGGCCTCTAACTGTTCAATCGTCTTGGGCCTTCTTTGTCGCACCTTCCTCTTTATGATGCGCCAAATGTTCTCTATAGGTGAAAGATCTGGACTGCAGACTGGCCATTTCAGTAACCGCATCCTTCTCCTACGCAGCCATGATGTTGTGATTGATGCAGAATATGGTCTGGCATTATCTTGTTGAAAAATGCAGGGTCTTCCCTGAAAGAGATGACGTCTGGATGGGAGCATATGTTGTTCTAGAACCTGAATATATTTTTCTGCATTGATGGTGCCTTTCCAGACATGCAAGCTGCCCATGCCACACACACTCATGCAACCCCATACCATCAGAGATGCAGGCTTCTGAACTGAGCGTTGATAACAACTTGGGTTGTCCTTGTCCTCTTTGGTCCGGATGACATGGCGTCCCAGATTTCCAAAAGAACTTGAATCGTGACTCGTCTGACCACAGAACAGTCTTCCATTTTGCCACACTCCATTTTAAATGATCCCTGGCCCAGTGACAACGCCTGAGCTTGTGGATCTTGCTTAGAAATGGCTTCTTCTTTGCACTGTAGAGTTTCAGCTGGCAACGCGGATGGCACGGTGGATTGTGTTCACTGACAATGGTTTCTGGAAGTATTCCTGAGCCCATTCTGTGATTTCCTTTACAGTAGCATTCCTGTTTGTGGTGCAGTGTCGTTTAAGGGCCGGAGATCACGGGCATCCAGTATGGTTTTACGGCCTTGACCCTTACGCACAGAGATTGTTCCAGATTCTCTGAATCTTGGATGATGTTATGCACAGTTGATGATGACAGATGCAAAGTCTTTGCAATTTTTCGCTGGGTAACACCTTTCCGATATTGCTCCACTATCTTTCTGCGCAACATTGTGGGAATTGGTGATCCTCTACCCATCTTGGCTTCTGAGAGACACTGCCACTCTGAGAAGCTCTTTTTATACCCAATCATGTTGCCAATTGACCTAATTAGTATTAATTGGTCTTCCAGCTCTTCGTTATGCTCAAATTTACTTTTTCCAGCCTCTTATTGCTACTTGTCCCAACTTTTTGGGATTTGTTGACACCGTGAAATTTTGAATCAACATATTTTTCCTTTAAAATGATACATTTACTCTGATTAAACGTTTGATCTGTCATCTACGTTCTATTACAAATAAAATATAAAAAAAAAATCAGTTTTTATTCACAATTTGTTTAGTGTCCCAACTTTTTTGGAATCCGGTTTGTAATTGTTTGAGAAAAATATAAATAAAAAAAAATTTAAAAAAATTAACAAACAATGAATGTGCATGTCTTGCTGTCTTGTATGCATGTTACCATCCACGCACTGAACTGGCCAACTCTAATTTCAAAAGCAACAGGTGACAACAGGTGTTGCTCAAACATAAAGAATGCTGGCAGTCGCCTCCAGTTCGCCCTCTGGTGGTCGTCCGAGTGTCAACTTGATGATAATATGCGTACAAGACAGCAAGATCACTCGACACCCTATCCAGAACGGGGAGGGTTAAGGTTGATTTCACCCTACAGTATTTTTAGTCGACCAATGAGAAACGTGTACCAAGTGATGCTGGAACATACATACACACACACATATACATTGACTTTTATTTATTTATAATATATTTCTGTAAGTTTTATAATTACTGCATTCATAATTTTGTAGAAATTGTTTTTCTTATTGTAAGTCGTCTATTAAGGTTTTGTCTTTTTCCTGATTTCTCTTTATATAGCTAGATACAGAATACAGAAAAAAATGGGATTCCTTAGTTATTAAACTGGAAGTGGTTGAGCATGATGATGTCACTGGATCAGAAGTCATACATTGGGTCACGCATTTTCCTGTAAGATTTTGTTCTTCATTTAACTGTAAAAATCACTGAACTATGGTAGTTTTCAGTTGTGTATTGACAACACAGTAAAGTAGTTGTACTACAGTTACTGGTGTTTAAGATTCTGTATTTAAAAAACATCTTTAAGGATATTAGGTTCTTCTACTGATTAAAAGCATACATTATTTATTTGTATACTATCAGTGGAAAGAAAGTTAAAAGTGGCGAATGTTAATATAACCTTTGTCTTTTAATGCATGACTTGAGCCTTGTTTTGTTTTTCAAAAACAGAAATTCTGTTTTGCATTAATGATAACACACATTGTTCTTTTGAGTAAAGTGGGCAATTAATGCTGAAATGTAGTGTTATGACTTTGTAGTACAGTAGACCTACAGACACTTTTTTTTGTCTCTCTACCCCATAGATTAGACAAGGCCTCTATAATTATTTATTTTTGTCTTTTTTACTGTTTATTTTGTATTTGTAGTATCCAATGTATTCTCGGGACTATGTCTATGTTCGAAGATACCAGGTAGACTATGAAAACAACTTAATGGTTCTTATATCAAGGTGAGAAGCAATGAAATGTTGATGTTGTCTTTTCAAACCGTATACCAGACTTATGTACTTAAAGATCAAGTTTAATTGTTTCAGATATAAACTCGTTGTGTCAGAATTTGGGTTAGTGACCCATTTTTAAAGAGCAAGAAATATGAATCACAAGGAATATAGAAATTGTAACTATATGTTAAAGGGATTCCAGGGTAAGTTAAGCTAAACAGCATATTTTTTCTGATACTATTCTAGTAAGGAAGGTTCAGTTCAATTTTATTTTTGTGTCCATAGTACAGTGAAATTGTTCATTGCAGGACTACTCATGATTCAAGATTCATTTTATTCATCACATACAGGACCGTACATGTACAATGTGCATTAGAGAAATAATATAAGTAATAGATAATGTAGATACAGATACATAAATAGAGAATATTATAGGGGCATTATCAATTAGTGAGGGCTGAGCAGCAGTGGTATGTCCTAATTAAGACGTCTTAGGGCCTGTAGGTAGAAACTCCATTTAAGTCTGTCAGTTTTGGGCATAAGACTGGAAAATGTCTGCCTGATCTCGGTAGGCTGAACAGGCAGTCCATGGGGTCTGAAGGATCTTTAATAATTTTGATCATTTTGGTTCTGTGTCTCCTATAGTAAATGTCCTGTAGGGGGGCAGAGCACAACTGGTGGGACCCTTTGCTGTTTTAATCTCTTTCTGCAGGGCTTAACGGTCTTATGCAGAGTGGCTGCCATACTAGGATGTGATGCTTTGGATTAGTATGCTTTCTGTAGCCCCTGTATATAAAGTATTAAGCAAGTAATGGTGACAGTAATAAAATGGGATTTAATGCATTTCAGGTAAAAGACCCTTTATAAACGTTCAAGAGAGGTAATAGAAAATTAACCAGAAATAGTAAATGAGCAAAATTAAATAAATGGGATGTCTCAAGAATAAGTGAAAATATAAATATTTTTAAACTAAGGAATCATATGTGTTAATGGCATTGTGCCCAAATCTTTTCACTAGTAATGAGCAAACATTGCCAAGATCACTTTGCCGTGAGTTCCCTGAAATCACGGAAATGCTAGCAGTATTCGCCAAACTTGGCGAACTGCATTAAAGTTAATGGCGAATGATTAACTGAACTAGATTCAATTGGATTATAATGGTACAGTCATCTTTCAAGTGTCCCTTAGTGCTTGGGAAACATCTGCCAACTATACTGGACCAATTATTGTGGCCAAAAAGGTCACCTGAGCTGTGCGGGAGCAGTGCCAACCACTGTGCCAATATGCCTCTGTAAGATCAAAGAAGAAAAAACGTAGTCTAGACACGCAAACGTATATTTCCACAAAACAAAACGGAAATCCCGAAATTGTAGTCAAAAGTAAAAATAAAAAAAATATATAGGTCTTATATAGATAGAAAATTCAAAGTGGCATTCATGATTGAAACTGCTGGCTCGTTCTCTTTTTTGAAGTTGTGCTGAAGGCTCTCTAAAATGTCTGTGCTGATGCTTTGCATTTTTTATTCTATCAAAAAGATAGAAAAGTCTTGTAAACAGTAATAAAACTTCTGTTATTTCATAGAGTCTCCTCTGTTAGTTGGCGTTGGGCTACTTCAAGGTTTGTTTTCAGTCTTGGCGTGCCATGTGGCTAATTATTATGTATACATAGGGCACATGCCTCCTTCTCTTATGTTGATGTGGAACTTGAAGATCAACCTGCACACTTGGCTACAAGCACAGAGAGCTCCTCACACAGAGTCTAATGCAAATGATCAGCATTATGTACAATAATCCCTCCTCGATCGCGGGTGTTGCGTTCAAGACCCCCCCGCGATAGGTGAAAATCCAAGAAGTAGAAACCATATATTTCTATGGTTATTTTTATATATTTTAAGCCCTTATAAACTCTCCCACACTGTTTATAAATATTCCCTGCACAGTTATACAGCATAAACCTTTGTATTCTCTTAGATATTAGGTAAGATTCATTTGAAATTATATATGCAAATACATCTATACTAATAAAAGGCAAAGCCCTCTCTCACTCACTCACTGACTCACGGACTCACTCACTCACTGACTCATCACTAATTCTCCAACTTCCCGTGTGGGTGGAAGGCTGAAATTTGGCAGGTTCATTCCTTACAGCTTCCTTACAAAAGTTGGGCAGGTTTTATATCGAAATTCTACGCGTAATGGTCATAACTGGAAGCAGTTTTTCTCCATTTACTGTAATGGAGATGAGCTTCAACGCCGTGTGGGCGGAGTTTCGTGTGACATCATCACGCCTCCCACGTAATCACGCAGTACATAGAAAACCAGGAAGACTTCAAAAAAGCGCTCAAGAAAACATGCATTATATAATTGAGAAGGCAGCGAAACAATAAGAAGCGAGCGAGTGACATATACAACCATATTCATGAGTTCTGCTACTTCGGAAACAAAGCACGATGTAAACCTACACTTTAAATTAAGTTCATAGACAGGCTGCCGCTGGCGTTTGTAATTTAGTGCCTACCCATATAAGGCCGTCCGTCAGCGGCAATCCAATAGCAAACTGCCATGGGTAAATATTCACGGGTGAAGGACTGTGCTTATGGAGAGGAAGATGAGATGGTCAGGGTGGTGTTTGACACAAACTCAGCGAAACTGCGAGAGAAAGTTTTAAGTGCCAGGACTAAGGTAACATTCAATACAGCCATGGACATAGCACGAGATGGCACCAGCACAGCTGGGAACCTTCGATGCAAGTACACCGAGTGGCTCACGTGAACTGACGCAGTGCACAGATAAAAGCAACAGTTCCAAAGAGCTGAACAAAACCGAATTACACAATTGAAAAGGCAGCAAAAATATGAAGCGTCTGATAAGCATATTCATAAATGCAGCTACTGTGGAAACAAAGCACACGGTGGAAAAAGTCAATGTCCCGCTAAAGGAAGACAGTGTAAAAAACCCGTGCATGCAGTGTGTCAGGTCTCAGATAAAGAAGAAGACGAGCTGTTTTTTGATGCAGTAAGAAACGAATCGATGAATGAAGCCTGTCATCTTTACAACGATTGACAAACACGGAATGTAACTTGAACACAACACATCCTACAAATACGAACCTGATTGAAAGAAATAATGATAATCAAATCCTTGATGACAGCAACACTCAGTAACACTCACAAAACAAATACTGTATATTGACAGTCATGTTACGTTATTTTAAAATGTTCCCTTTTCTTTTCTACCTTTTTAACACACTACTTCTCGCTGTGATACGCGGGTATATATATATATATATATATATATATATATATATATATATATATATATATATATATATATATATATATATATATATATATATATATATCCCGCTCTACATACTCGAATAATGGATACTTTATTCGCCATCAATGATTGTTTTGGTAAAGCCATACTCAGTGTATTCATTAGATGAACGGTAAAAAGTAAGAGCGAGGGAGGATGACTCATTGAGGCATGCAGGCTGTAGTCGCGTCAACTCTATCTGAATTGCGATCACATTTGAAAAAATATATCTTTTCAAGTTCTATTTAGTCCATATGTGTCAAACTCAAGGGCCACATCCGGCCCGGCGTGTAATTATATCCGGCCGAGATCATTTTATATACTGTATTATTGTTATTAAAGCCCGGGTATATGAAGCGCTGGTAACACAATAAACTACAGATCCCATAATGCAGCGCTTCAGCTGCCTTGCCGAACACTTACCGCTTACTAGAGTTATTGCGCACTGAGTTTGCACGGCGCTTTGGTGACTTTGAAGAACAAAAAAAGTCCGTCTACATGCGGCTCGAACCTTGTGCATGTTTGGTAGCACATATCTGTGTGAGAAGCTCTTCTCAGTGATAAAGACTAACAAAACAGCACACAGGAGTCGCCTCAAAGATGAGCAACTGCAATCCATACTGAGAATCTCCACAACACAGAACCTCACACCAAACAGAAACGAACTTGTGGCCAAAAAAAGATGCCAGGCGTCCAGCTCTAAAATGACATATGAGCAAAGACAACTGAATGATTTGATTTGTTATTGCACGTAAGAGCGGAGTCAACGTTTTAACAAACAGCGTATTGCACTGATACTGAAATAGCTGTGTGTGTATATATGTAGATATGTATGTATATGTATATATATGTTTATATATGTGTGTATGTATGTATATGTGTGTATATATGTGTGTGTATATATGTAGATATATATGTATGTATATATGTATATATATATATATATATATATATATATATATATATATATATATATATATATATATATATATATATATATATGTTTATGTGTGTGTGTGTAAATATATATGACAACAACACTCATCACTCACAACAGTGACAAAACAATTACATTGACAATCAGGTTACGTTATTTTCAAATTTTCATTGCTTCTTTAACACACTACTTCTCCGCTGCGAAGCGCGGGTATTTTGCTAGTTGTTTATATACAGTAAAACCTAAATATTATTTTAAAGATATTGAGTGTCTCCGATATCACATATGTTACAGCCATTACGATAGACAGGCCACCAGCAATAAATACGTACAATGCAAGAAAAATTGTATACAGTATATGTGTGTACAGTGACACTAAACGTTCGTACAGTACATGTACTAAGTACTGTAAGTAGAAAATTAATTCTAGTTACTCACCAACAATAACACGACGACTTGTCCAATAACGATGAGTTTGGTTTTACTGCACAACAAAGGAGAGCGCTACAGCTCTTCTAAAGGAGCCTCTTCAGGCAACTGTATATCACCGCCGTTGTTCTTCTTCCGGCAGACTTCAATCCAAATCCCTAAAGCAGATTCCATCCCGACTACTGCCTTATTACATCCACTTACAACTCGTTTTGCACCCTGGTTAAAAGGACACTGCGGCCGTAGATCTTATATTCCTTTCCTACTTTTTAAATAAAAAGAATCATAGCCTTATTGAAGCAGCAGCAGGAGCAGATCGTTGTGGAGCCATAATGAAGGGCTTGACTATGCACAAAGATAAACACAAAAGAGCACAAAAGTTAACTCTTTACACAGCGAAACACGTTGATGCTGAATGAGCAAGACGAGACTTCCTGGTTAACATCGCATTCAGCACACAGGAACTTAACTGCGTGCTCTGATTGGTTAGCTTCTCAGCCATCCGCCAATAGCGTCCCTTGTATGAAATCAACTGGGCAAACCAACTGAGGAAGCATGTACAGGAAGTAAAAGACACATTGTCCCAGAACCACAAAGCAGCGAAAAATCCGCGTTATATATTTAGTTATGCTTACATATAAAATCCGCGATAGAATGAAGCCGCGAAAGTCGAAGCACGATATAGCAAGGGATTACTGTACCTTTTGTCCCATCAATGCTGGCCGCTACAGCTCTGGAGGATGTCACACTGGCCTTGCAAATTATGAGGTGCTGGTATAAAAAACAAAAAAAAAACAGCCAAATTATCAGTAAATAATTTGACGAGCAAAGGCAAGCGCAGCACATTTGCTTTGGCAATATTCGATGATCAACACATCTCTTTACCCAACAGATATACTAAAATAGCTTAAATAAATAACTCGTTTGTAAGCATTTAGGAAGCCTATTCCAGCAGTTTTCATTAAATACTAGAAACTTCAAATGTGACTTGAGTCTCCTAAAAGGCAAATAAAATGCATCCTATAAATTATTGGCTAACAAAATTTATCTGAACCCTGTGAAAAGTTTTGGAAACTCTATTTTATTTCTGTTTATAAAGGTAGTATTCTAAGTGACAGCCAGCATGTATTTAGAAGGTGAAATCCTCTAAAACAAACTAGTTGCTGTACCAGCATGATTCAGGTGATCCACAAGGTAATGTTTAAATTGCTTGGATACATTATATTCCTTTATATGTATATTATATGGTTTATTATGCATCACTAGCTGAATTCTTAGAATTAAAATACAAATCCAGCAATGTTATTAGGCTTGCATGTTAGCGTTTTTCAGATTACTACAGGTAGAAAAAACAATACAGTCGTACTGGAGAATTTACACTAATATGTGTTACTCATTCCAGACCACTTTGAGAATCTCTGTTCTAAAGTAAACACATATAACAATTAAAAATGTAGTATTGCTACTGTGCCTGCCAGTTATTACAGTTAAACTAGTAAAACATGTACAATTGTCCACTCTTTACCATGACATAATATCCCAGTTTCACATTATCTTTATTTTACTCTTAACAATTAAATGAGTTAGCATTTAAATGTTACCAAAATGAAAATAAGCATTAGTTTCTTCGCCAATGCATCTATGGAAATGTGATTGCAGCAGGTTTTATGCTTCATACAGCATTCTTGCCATATCCTAAACAATGTAAAAAAAGAGTATTGCTTTTATTTTTCTTCCTTTAGTTTTGGCTTTTAGCTGCATTCATTATTTTTTTCATCTCCAAGGTTCATGATACACAAGTAAAGTTGCTTGTGACTTTCTATTTAATTATACTTGTCTGTGGCCTTTTGTCTGTACATTTAATTTCTTTTCTACTACTTACAGGGCTGTGGAACATCCAGGCTTACCAGAAAGTTCAGAATTTGTACGGGTGAGGTCTTACAAGTCTAAAATGATCATTAGACCACATGCATCCTTTGATGAGGTAAGAGCAGTTTTATTTCTATTAAAATCACAATTACTTCTAATAATTATGGTGTTGGTTATGCAAAGTGTTTTTAATTACCCTGCAGCACAAACATTGATTATAACAACATTGGTTAGTATTGATAAATAGGTCTGAATAAATGTGATTATTTTTTTTTTGTTTTTTTGATTTTTGAGATCTTGAAAGCAATCTGTACAGGGGAAGATAGAACAGTCAATCACCTTTCAATTTTAGCTTTGCTATTCAGAAATACATTTGTCTTTGTTGTGTATTAATAAGGTGTGCCATCTTCCCATGAAATTTGAAAGTTCCCAAGACATGAAACCATATTCTGACTGAAATCCATATAAAAGTTACTCCTCAGGCAGTGTTTCATGCTTAGGAAACCCTAGGATTTATTAGTATATTTAGAAACAAACACAAACATATGCAGTCTTGTGAACTTGCATCTTTAGTTTGAAATGTTTTCAAAGCCTGGACTTTCATGTTCTTTCATGTCCATTAATCATTCAAAGCATAATGATGCTGACTAAAATAAAAGCTTGCTGGATGCTGTATAATTGTAAATCTTATTATTTGTGTTTGACTATATTATGTAAAGCTTTATTTCTGTAGTTTATAGTAATCTTCTATATTTTATTTCACAGAATGGGTTTGACTATTTGTTAACCTACAGTGATGACCCTCAGACTGTATTTCCACGCTACTGTGTCAGCTGGATGGTTTCTAGTGGTAAATTCAAATCTATTCTGCTAAAAGATTTTACTAGGTCAAAAAGAAATGTCATTCTTTTTTATCTAAAATATTATCAGCTCTCAGGCTTACATTTTCATGCCTGTTTGATTATCTAAAGGTTATTTGTAAATGCTATTTTTCATTAAAATATTTTGTTGGGAGCATATTTATTAGAGGGTTTTAAATGTAAAGTGTTCATCTTGTACTCTAAAGTAAATACAAGTGTTAAAAGTATTAAAGATTCTGTGTCGTCAATAAATATTTAGTGAATTTTAGTTTACAAACAATTTCATTGTTAACTCAAGCAATGGTTGTACCAAATTACCATTATTTTAACTTTATCATCAAATTTAGTAAATAAGGTTTTAAAAAAATGATTCCTAAAATGTTCAAGTGCATGACAATTTGTGTTGGCCCTTGAAGCAAATTTTTATCACAATTTCTTTAATTTTTACTTAGAAATGTCCCCATGTGAGTGTAGGTGTGTGCAAGTGTACAAAATGACACTCGCACTTCCTGTCCAGGGTACTTCTGGTTTTTAGATTATCTTTTAATATTTGTTTGTGTTGCACACTCAGTAATGTAATGATGTCAACCAACAGAGTGCAGCTTCTCACATTGAGATGATGAGAGATTTTTGTCAGTTCCTTCATGATTTTATACCTTTTTTTTTTAAGATGTGCATGCTGTAATCTTATCAGCTACACAACAACGATGATAAATTATTGGGACTGCATGTCCATTTTCAAACATACTTGAACATTCACTTGAACACTTCACTGCTCCATTGTGAGACTTTCATATTGCATTTGGATGTAGAAATGACTTAGGTCAATTCAAGTTTATCGTATTACAGTATGTACATAATATAATGAAATTTGTACTTGTGTGTCTCCTCAGAACAACTGACAAACAATACAAAAAAGTAATAAGCATGCAGCATATGTAGATACAATTATATACAATGTGTGTTTGCAAGTATTACATACACATTGTTTGTTATGTTACAATATTAGTTCTTATGAGACACTGTTCAGCAGATTTTTGACTTTTGGGTAGAAACTATCCCTTAATGTACTAATGCTAGTGTTGCTGGCCCTGTACTGTTTGGCAGAAGGGAGGAGTGAAGTTTTTAATTGTACTGTTAGCTTTTATAAGGCATTGACCCTGTATTCGGATTCAGCGGGTTAGAAAATGGATGGATGGATGCTCTGTTGTATATGTCCTGAAGAGAAGGCAGCTGGGTGTTGGAAAAAAATTGTCACCTTCTCCACCATCTCCAGTGCTTTACTATTTTGAACCAAATAAGTGCCACACCAGGGTGTGATGCAGCTAGTGAGGATCCACTTTATAACTGTAAAAGTCTTGTCATGCAGATGGAGAAACAGGAGCTCTCCTCAGATGCCAGAGGAAGTAGAGGTACTGGTGAGCTTTTATAACGAGAGCCAACATTTGTTGTACCCACTTCAGTTTGTCAGGATAGTCGCTCCAAGAAATTTAAAGGTACTTACACTCTGAACAGCATCCCTTCAAATGTAGATGGTAGTGTGGTCTTCATTCTGCTTCATGAAGTCTATGATCAGCTGCTTGGTTTTGCTAACATTAAGGATAAGATTGTTGTACTAGCGCAACTGAGTCAGAAGGATGACCTACTCTCTGCAAGCCCTGTCATCAGTGTTGGTGATTTAGTCTCATGATGGTGGTGTCATTGGCAAATATAATAATTGAGTTAAGAGGAGTACAGGGGGAGGATCAACATACTATGCTGTGGAGTGCTGGTGTTGAGAGTTAGAGTGGACGATGTGATGTTGCCAGTCTGCACATGCAGGTGTCTCTTTGGAAGTTAGAAATCTAGTTGCAGAGGTTGGCCTATTGAGGAGATAGTTGGTCAGCTTTAATGGTACAACAGTATTTAATGCTGAGATATAATATATAAATAGATTACATATCTTTTCAGAAACCGCCTGCTTTAGATAGTTTCATTTTCAAGCACAACATGTATAAATAGGGTCAAACATTTGGCTTTAATGTATTAAAACAAATTGTAGTATTTCAAAAGAAAGCAGCCCATTTAAAAAGGGAACAAAACTTGGTTCTTTTTTAGTTTAGTTTTAAAATCTCTTTTTTGACAAATTAGCATCACATGGCATCAGACATCACAGATAACAGATGATATTAATCATCTTTAACAGCTTACACACACGCAATTTAACACAAACACACTGACATTTTCATCATGCTAGACTATAAAGTGAATGAAAATAATTTTGGTGTATCCCTCATTTTTTGTTGAGTTTGTTTGAGTCTCCTTGTGTAACATCCAGACTTACAGTACATAAATACATTTTGTGTTTCATTGTGGGTGTGTGTATTTTAATGATGTATTGATTAAAACCTATGTCTTTTTTAGGAATGCCAGACTTTCTAGAGAAGCTTCACACTGCTGCGTTACGTGCCAAGAACATGGAGATTGAATTGAGAGACTATATTTCAATGAAGCCTGCGGAAAGCAAAATGGCATCCAATGCAGAGCGCATGACTGAGAAGAGTCGTGCAGGTCAGCAGCAAATGGAGTATGCCTAAGAAAGTTTGGAAGAAAATGTATAAAGAAACATGTTAGAGTTATTGCAAGCAAAAAAGAATTCTAAGCCAAAAAAGCAACAATTTTGTGGGAATCTTCCCAATATGTTTGCATAATGCCTTCTTTTTACTACTGGGAGAAATCGATGTAGTTTGTGAAGAACTTCTAATGACTACTAATGCTGATTTAACAAACTAAGCAAAGAACTGAGCTCTGACTCCCTTTTCATCTTTTTGTTATTACAAATATGGAATTCTAGATAGCTGATAATCATAGGATGCTCTCCTCTTCTTTTGCAATCACCAGTCTGGTAAATATTTTTTCCATAAGGCTGTATGGTAATAACTGTCACATTTTAGAGCAGCATTGGTTATAAATTTCAGATTTTAGTCCTGCCTTAAATCTACATTCCTGTGGCAGCTAGGTTGAAAAAAAAGAAGAAAACTACATGATTGCAGATCATAATGTTATAAATCCGTCCTTAGATTTTTACAGTTATGATAATAATGTGCACCAGTCCAAACTATTAGAAAAGTCCAAGACACGATTCCAAGTCCAAGACATAGATTCCCATTTCTGTATTTTTTTTAATGGAATTACTTTTTAAATTTGGTTATTGGTGTCATGTTTTCATTTTATTTGTTCTGTGTAGTTTGAAAAGGGAACATATTTGAAACTGAAGTCTTTTTCTGGGAAAAATTCATTAGGATTGTGACTTCGGAAGTGCCATGATTTCACTGGTGCCTACATAAAACTATCAAATGCTGTGATGTCTGCAGAATTTGTAAATAAGTATGCAGTCCTGACATTTTGGATTGCAGTGTTTGTAGTGATACTTACTCAGGCTTATTTATATCAAATACAAATATACAGAAGTTTAATGTACCTTTAAATTATATGCACTTCCATTTCTTCTCTTGTTTCACCATGCTGTTAATTCACATGACACCGCAGATGGATGTAGCCATTGTTTACAAAATTTAATTTACATGACCTGTCATTTAAAAATTGAGTTGCAACTTTCAAACATATGAAATTGTATCTCAGTGTTTAATTCTTCTTTCTGTCACTATTCTGTTTATCACATTCTCTTTGTCTCAATTTCAGTTACTTTCTCCCTGTCTTTCTTGTGTTTTGTATTGCTTTTATTCTCCAAGACTTTGCATTGATTTCTATTACACATCTGTGTCTCCAATTTTGTAAAAAAAAAAAAAATACACAATCCTATGATGTATTTCTGTGTTTAAGCAGTCATCATCTTGGTTAAACTTTTTTTTTTTTTTTTTCAGTTTTTAAAAACCTTTTTAGTCAATCAATGATGACCACCTTTTGAACAAAACATTATTTTTACTTAATCAGTGTTGGCCTGGGGGTGGGGGAAAATAAACAGATTGTTAATGTAAAAATAGTTAATTGTATTGTTTGTGTATGCTGTATAATTTAGCATGGAATGTGAAGTTTAAACTCGTCAGAATCTTGATTGATATTTTTTGACTTTGTACTGTTTCGGACCTCTCGGAATAACAGAAGCTTTTTACCATTGACAGAATGGTCTAACTAGTGATTTCAAACCAGAACTAATCTTTAAATTAATGTGAGTAAATGTATGCAAATGAAGCAAGTATTTCTTTGCAGTTCGTTAATACACCTATCATGTGACAATGACTGTTATCTCTCTCATTCTATTATACAAAATTTGGAAATGTTCCACAGAACTGAATAATGTTACATAATACAATAATTACATGCCAGGCCTTTCTGAAATATTAAAGGTTTATGTGGCCATGCACTTCATAAGTATTATTTTGTGGTTAAAAAAGGGGGGATTTAGAAGCTAAATTGTGCATATATGCAGCTGTACTGCTTCAGAGAAAGAAATTAATGAGCTGAGCTTTCCAGTTCGCCTCATAAGTCTAAGCTTGTAGCTCTTGAAGAGGAAATTTTGTAAAAGAATTATGTTTGCACTGTTTTCTGTCCAAAGTGTATGTCAAATTGAACAAGCTGTTTGCTAGGTACAGAGTTATTGCAGAGTTTGATTGTGTTGCTCTATTAGCACTGACTCTGAACTCTTGCAGCTGACCTGTTTCTGCACTGGAAATGACTGTGTCAGTTAATCTGTGGCAAATTCAAGCCTTTTATGTTTTAGATCCATATAACATTCTAGTTGTTTTTGAAAAAGTGTAGACAGTTTATAAAAGGACAGGGATGTGACTGCCTTGTTGTGTTATGTGTAAGTTGGTTTATTGTGAAAGCATTTTTTTTTTTTTTACTTCTTCCTTTGATGTAAAAAGATAAGTCACATTGAGAGGGGTTGTTTGCTGTGCTTGTTGCCCAGACTCTCCCTCTTTAATTGCTCTATCTGAACTTTGTTTCTTAAGATTGCCTATCCTGCTGCACTATTAGAAGGGTATGATTGTATATTTAATTAAGAAACTGGAATACTGATGGTATGAAGTACAATATGTGCAAATAGTAAGAAATAAAGTGAGTGTGTTTTAGATTTTGCTTGTTTTATCATCTTCAAACATGGCAAACATCTTGATGTTCAGTTATTTTTTTTAATGTAGCATAAGTAAGGAAAGAAAAAAATGTAATACAAGAGAAGGTGGCCAAAAAAAACCTGTAATCATGCTTTTCAAACCTTACTATATCCGCTTATTCAGGTTGTTCCAAAGGTTATCAATTACAAATTTACTCTTTTATTCATAAAGAAACCTACTGGGCCTACTTTATATCTAATTGTCGCCTTTAAAAAAGGCAACAGAAAACTCAGTACATCCACATTTCATTCATGCTTATGAAAAGCTTATGCTGTTGTTTTTTAGCACAATTTTAATAAAAACAGAGATTTAACAAAGATAACAGCTGCTGTCTCGGTCATCTATATGTATATAAGTAAATCCAGAAATGTTTTTTCTACTGGGTGGTTAAATTAATATCCTTTGATTACTAATTGGGAGACACAGAAGAAATTCAAAGAGGCATGTCTGTAAAGTGATTATGCTTGGAAGCCATTGAGGCATATGGGCCTCAGATTGTGCCCGTATGAAAAAAGGTGAGATGATTGCTATTCTGGGGACTGGCAGAGCATCTTGCCACCTTTTAATTTGGTCCTTCATTTGATTAGAAACTGCACTTGTATTAGTTTAGATACGTGTGCAAAATTATTTGTTACTGTATGTATATTCTGTGCACTTAATATATTTGCATATGTAAATGTATATATACATCAAGAAAATTCCTAAAAGTCACTGAAAGAAATCAAAAAAGTGGCTGATACAGATGTTTCTGTCTTAGCTTTGCTTACCTTGTGATATATGAATATGCTATAGTTAATCTTTGAGGTTTCACAATGACCTTGCTTTGCTAATATAATTGTTCTGAGATTTTTCACGTAGGAAGGCAGAAGTTTCAAGGCAAGATTGTTTTACTCGCTAATCATGGCACAGGACAGTGGAAATATGTTGATCAGCACATTCAGGTAAGAATTTCACTGTAGTCTGTACCAGTGTTTCCCAACCTTGGTCGTAGGGCCACACTGTGGCTGCAGGTTTTTGTTGCAACCAGATTCCTAATTGGTGACAACACCTGATAACACTGATCTCATTTAATTAGCTGCTATTTACAGAACTGTCTCATTTGTAGCATCAGATGTAGTATTGGATCCTGAAGGGAGATATGTAATGGTCATGGGAGACTTATCTAACTGTAAAATGATCTTGATAAATGTTTATGCACCTAATGTGGATGATAAGGAATTTATACAAAATTTATTTGCATCCATTCCCAATCTGAACACTCAAAGTTATAATGGCTGGGGACTTTAATTGTGTTTTAAATCCACTTTTAGATAAGACTTCCTCCACATGGGGAATGGCATCTAACACCGCAAAGATAATTACAAAGTTTATAACTGATCACAACTTGACAGACCCCTGGAGGTTTTTAAACCCAAATTCAAGAACATATTCTTTCTACTCACCAGTGCATCATTGCTACTCAAGGATTGATTACTTCTTTATAGACAATAACTTCTTGCCTATGATTAAATCTTGCAAATACAATGCTATTGTTATTTCTGACCATACACCTATGATCTTGGAGCTGAAATTACTAAGCCCCATACACTCACCCCGCAGATTGCGCCTCAACCCGCTTCTATTAGCTGACGAGAATTGTACGGAATTTATATCCAAACAAATCAAATTCTTTCTAGAGACAAATAAATCCCCTGAGATCTCTGCAGGAATACTCTGGGAAACTCTCAAAGCCTTCTTAAGAGGACAGATTATCTCATATCTTTCCCACAGAAATAAATCCGAAGCCAAGAAAGTAGCAGAAATAAAAAAGCGAAATTACTAAAATAGATGAAGAACACGCCAGACTACCAAGCTAGACTCTACATAGGAGGAGGCAGGCTCTGCATTCAGAATTAAACCTCTTGACAACTAAAGAAACTGAACAACTAATCTATAAATCCAGACATCATTACTATGAACATGGAGAGAAAGCTAATAAGCTTTTAGCTCAATAAATTCACAAGTAATTAGCTGCTATTTTTTTCTTTTACATTCAGAAAAGCATAGCAGTATGCTTTTTACATTTATAAGACATTTAGAAATATTTCTGTTTTTGCTATAGATTTAAATGCTTAATTCTCTTTTGTTGATTTCATTATATTTTGCCCTTTCTCTGTGCACTTTTTCCTCTTCATTGTATCTTATTAATGATAATTAAAAATGAACAGCAGGCATGCAGGCAAACAACACTGAAAGGCTGCACGTACTTTAGCATCAGACCCACTAATTAGTAAACAATGGATTAATTAAACAATTAGAACACCTAGAAAAGTACTGTAGAATGAAAATCAAGATGAAAATATTGTTAAAAAAAATAAATTTATTCCCATGTAACTGCTTGGTACATTATATAATTTCTATATTGTTCCCAAAACACAAAATTTGGTAAATAACACATTACTTAATTAGCCCAGGAGTCCAATTAAAAACAGAAGCTGGCTGGAACAAAAACCTGCAGCCACAGGGGGTCATCAGGACTGAGGTTGGGAAACACTGGTCTGTACACATGACCATAGTAAACGTTTAAACCTTTGAAGCAAAGAATTAACCATCTGAAAGAGTATAAAAGTGGTGATTCAGGTTATAAAACAAGGAAGGCATATATCCTTATATATGTTGAACTACAATCCATGATGACAGACATCATGACAAATGTAAAAAAAAAAAATCTTTTTGTTTAGAGCGTTAAAGACTGTTTGGCTTGTCTAAGTTACGGAAGCTTTACTGTCTTGTAGTACTGAGTATATTTATACTGAGGCATTTTGTCTTGTCAACCCCTATTTCTAAAAATTACCACATCATAACAGACTTAACTGTGTAAGGTATGAATTGGGTATTCCTGATTGGAACAGCTAACAGTTTTCATGAGAGTCATTGCTATTTGAATTTATATCCCTTTTATTGTTTTGATCGTCCACCAGACATGCTATTCAGTTAAATCTGCAGTGAATTTGTCCACTACAAAAACTACAGACTAGATATCTTGTCCAGTTACTAAATAGAAGGTAGTTGTTTTCTGCGACTATAACAGACACTGTTTGGTTTTCTTTTAGTTTACATGCTTGCCCAATTCTTGGCTAAGTAGCAGGCAACTTTGAGATACAAATTAATTTAAAAAAATTAAAAGGAAATTGGCAGCTAAATGCTTCACTTGTGGATGGTGTCATAATTTATCTCTTGTTTGTTTTGAATAATATATTTTGAAAGAAACATGACTAACAAGTACTAATCTACTGTGGTGCACGAAAGTTTCTACAATGTTTTTAAAAAAGACAATCTACACCAGGTCAGGTTAAGGAGCATGAACTGATACAGTGTGTTGCTGCACACACCAACACATAACTGATGCTCATTAGACGCACAGTTGAACAAATGGTACCCAAGGATTCTCCGAAAAGAAACAATACCGAAGGAGTCCAGTCTTTGTCTTAGGTCACTGGATAGCATCCATGTCTAACAACATATAGCAAAACAGGAAGCAC
Organism: Polypterus senegalus; assembly: GCF_016835505.1. Taxonomy (NCBI): domain Eukaryota; kingdom Metazoa; phylum Chordata; class Cladistia; order Polypteriformes; family Polypteridae; genus Polypterus; species Polypterus senegalus. Next base: position 101,124,648 of record NC_053164.1, read on the forward strand.
CAGGACTCTAAAGACATGGACCTTCATCTTTTTGCAAGATAGCAGGAGGACCACACACCCCTTTCCAGTGACCTAACAACCAATCCATGCTCTCTCAGTCCATCTTCTGACTTCATAGGAAGAGTCACCAGAGACATGAATGTTGCTGCCGAGATAAGTAAACCTCTTGTCGAGGTTGACATTCTCTCTGCAGGCAGACACTGTTGCCCAAGAGGCCATTGAAGTCCTGGATCTTAGTTTTTATCCAGGACACTTGCAAGCCCAGACACTCGGACTCCTCACTCACTCTCTCTCGAGAGCCCCTATCAGAGCCTCCATTGACTCCGCGAAGATCACAGCATCGTCTGAAAATTCAAGAGCAGTGAATCTTTCTTCACCAGCAGATGCCCCACAGCAGCTGGCTTACACAACCCTACCCAACACCCAGCCCGTGCAAGCATTGAACAGAGTAAGAGCAAGAACACACCCCTGACGAATCCCAGAGTCAACTGGGAAAAACGCAGATGTTCCACCTCCACTCTGCACAGCATTCACAGTACCAGTGTACAGGCTGGTCATGATATCCAGCAACTTTGGGGGTATTCTGCAAAATCTCAGGATGGCCCACAGGACAGCTTGATCAGCCTAGTTAAAATGCTTTAAGAAAATGACAAAGGCTGTGGGCGGCACGGTGGTGCAGTGGGTAGTGCTGCTGCTTCGCAGTTAGGAGACCCGGGTTTGCTTCCTGGATCCTCCCTGTGTGGAGTTTGCATGTTCTCCCCATGTCTGTGTGGGTTTCCTCCGGGTACTCCGGTTTCCTCCTACAGTCCAAAGACATGCAGGTTAGGGTTAGTTGCATTGGTGATTCTAATTGTCCCTAGTGTGTGTGTGTGTGTGTGCGCCCTGTCCGGGGTTTGTTTCCTGCCTTGCGCCCGGTGTTGGTTGGGATTGGCTCCAGCAGAACCCTGTGACCCTGTAGTTAGGATATAGCGGGTTCGATAATGGATGGATGGATGGAGAAAGGCTGCAAAAAAACTGCCAATATTCACATCTGCGCTCCATGAGAATTCTCATTTTCAGGATGTGGTCAATGGTAGACTTCTTGGGCGTAAAACTAGACTGCTGCAGTTCCTGCTAGGCGAGCAAGTGATTACAGATCCCATTGAGGATGACCCTAATTTGTGAATTTCCCCTTGGGATTAATAAAGTATCTATCTATCTATCTATCTAGCCAAAGACCTTACCCAGCACCGAGAGCAGCGTTATCCCCCAGTAGTTGCAGAAATCCAGATGATCACCCTTTGCTACCAGATAGGGATGACAAGTCTCGTTTTCCAGTCAGTTGGGATGATATCCATTTCCAAAATGGCAGCAAAGATTGCTTGTAATGCCTAGAGGACAACCTTACCACAAGCCTGAAGAAGTTCACCTCAGATACCACAGATCCCTGCAGCCTTCCCTACCCTCAGCTGTTTCGCCACCTGACCAATCTCAGTGAGATTGAATGGTTCACACCATTTAATTAAATTTTAGGGTCATTAATGGCAAGTAGTGACTTCTTGACAATACTAGTTAGAGGGAAAACATACTCGCCCCGAAGTTCCCAGGAATTTTGTTTGACCTCTTTGTACCTTAGGGTTGTGGGTAGGTGGAGCCTATCATGACAGCAATGGGCACAAGGCAGAACTAATCCAACAACCCTGGATGAGACCCTAGTCTATTGCAGGGCACACTGCCATGCACACCCATACACTTGTACCAAGACAGTTTAGAAGTGGCAATTGGTGTCTTTGGAATATGCAAATAAAACTGGAGTACCTAGAGAACACCGTTGAAGTCAGGAATTTAAACTGTGAGCCACAAGCACTAGTATATTGCAGTTTTAAATAAGTGCTGTATAGGATATAGCGGGTTGGATAATGGATGGATGGATGCAATATAAAGTATATCACTTTATGGCTGAGATTCTATATGTGTACGCATAATGCCATTTGTTAGCGGAAGACTGAAAACAACATAGGTGAAAGTGAAATTTTGGAGTGTTTTGATATTGAGAGAAGCCACTCTGAGCCATTTTGTAGTTCAATGATGGGTCATCACTGTGATTACTCAACTCTAGAAGTGAACCCTTATTTCTGTACCTCCTATAGAAAGAGTTGGGGAGTATAATACTAACTTTTCACTTGAGCCCGAGTCCCAGGCCATTTTTAACCTTGAATGTTAATTCTGCAAGATATTTCAGGTGTGGAAGATACAGTATTTTCAAATTAATGTTGTTATGCCCAAGCATCAGAGTGGCAGTGGGTTGCATAATGATTTGCATCTGCAAGTAACAATTTCAATATGCTGTGTATGTTGATTAATGACTATATAAACCTGGACTCTTAAAGAAAGTTAAAGGGGAGTGACTAAAAGTCACATTTTTAATAGAAGCATGTTCTTTTTCTCACTCACAAATTCCTTTTATTATTGCATCTTATCTCTAGAGAAAGGTTCCAATATCTTGGTTGCAGTGGCTGGAGTGTTTTTTTCATGACCCTTTTCTTAATTAGAAGCCAGTTTTTTGTTGGGAATGAAACCTGTTACTAATTCCATGGGTTTCTAGTGCTCACGTGTCTTGTCAGACAGTTCTAGATTTTCTTTTTGTGAAAAAATCCTCTAGTGTAAACCTGTACATTTCATTTTCTCAGTTTTTACTCTGTTACTTTAATAAACTGTTAATTTATAATGAATTCACAAAGGTACAAATTGGGCCCAATTACCTGATGTGTTGTTGGTTTTCTTCTTAGTAGTGCCTGATTGTTAATGGGAAGCTAACTAGCTAACAAGAACTGATCAGAACTGGAAGTGCAGCTGTCCAGCAGTTAGGATAACTGACCATTTCAAATTGACTCTGTGTGAATGTGAGAGTGGGCCCTGCAATTGACTGGCATTCTGTCTACGATAGCCTTGCACCCTATCTTGTGACCGTGAAATTGCTTAAGCTTTCAAGTGAATGTATTTAGGGATATATGTTTGAATTGTAATTACAGGCATAAACTGGGTCCTAGTTAAGAAAACTGTAAGCCATCAAGACCAAGATGGACGAACCCTTCTCAAGTCCATTGTGGTCAGAGTTCAAGACCAGCATGCATTCTGTGATCCTTTGTTAATTTTGCTGTCCTCCTTGCCTTTGTTCTCCTTATTCCCTTTTGTCTGCTGTCATTTACTTTAATAACCGGCAGTTAAAACATTAAAGCTTACTGGATTTTTCCTCCCTCCTCTCATTCCCATAAATCTCTGATGACTCCACTGGAAGGCAAGCCATGTAGAGGTTTTCAGGACGTCCGTGACTGCGACATTGGGGGGGGTTGGGGGAGTGTTTGTGGGTGTGGAAAAAGCAGTTTGGTAACAAAAGAAGCTAATGATAAATGAAGTTGTGCTGCCCCCTCTGTTCACCTGTATCGTAAATATCTCTCACAAGGGGCGCATGACTCATGCCAGCTGACTGCACAATGGAAGCAGCAGTGCAGCCCTTTGCACCACACTTACAAAGGCAGAATGAAGGCTCAATTAAAGTGGGAGCAGAATAATGTTTAGCATAGAATTTTTGACTGAATTTGGCAGCTGTCTGATGGGAGTCCTGACATTAAGGTTATTTTGTGCTTAAGCCAATCTTTGGCATGCAGGAAACAAGCTACACCCCTAGGCCCGCTGTGACAAAGAAACAGTCACAACCAAAAGCTAATTTAGTTTTCATAAAGATGACAAACAGAACAGGTGGCATATTGGGGATTGGGGAATGTAACAAAGCAACAGTTGTAAGACTACATATACAAGTTTTTATTATTGGATAAAACTAGCATTGACTTGAATGCAAATAGCTATATGTTGTGGCATGGAATCATATAGGTGCTGAGTAATGTCTGGTGGCATGCTCACCCAGTCACTTTACATCTACCCCTCCAAAGAGGCAGTGGACCTTGTAGGATGTTCTGCACTGTTCTGTTGGAGGGATGTGCCCAGTGTTCATAGCATATAGGCATTTCTGCTTGACTATTCGGTCAAGGTCATAGAATAGTGACAAGATCCTTGAATCAAACTTCCCTAGACAAGGAGCATTGGCAGTCCCGCTCCACACTTTGATATGTTCTCTTCTAGTAGTATGCCATTTCATAATAAGTTATTTATATAGTGCCTTTCCCATGCTCGTGCATGTAGTGGACATCAGCCCCACAGGAGAAATGGGGCCCATTGTCTGAAACTAGTAAGCAATGGCAAGCAGTCTTTGGTGTGCAGCCCAGCATTTGTTCTGTATGTTGATCTATGAAGGATGCTGTGATGTGATGCATTGACATAGACACTATAATGGTGTGGCAGTTCTGTAAAGGTGATGCTCTGCTCCTCACAGGTCCATCCCAGTGAAGGCAACATCATTCTGTGGCCAATATGCTGGGCTGATTGAGCCTTCAGCTTCAGACGGACACATTTGTTTTCTTTTAGAAGCCTTTAGTTGTTCTTACAGCTGACAAAGCCATTAGCGGTGCATTTTCAGTGAGGTACAGAGACAGTCCAGTCATCCGAAGGTCACTATGATCCCACTCGTCTGGTAATCTTCTTTTGTGGAGGAGTGTGATGTTAGAGCCCCTTAGTAAAAGTTATGAGCATAACAGACATGAATACATTAATTTTTATATTCTCATAAACTGAACCATGTCTTCTGGGTCTAACTGTTTATTTTTTATTTTTTCCTTCCTCTACTTCCCCACATTATATATATATATGTATATGTATATGTATATGTACTCGGCAAAAAAGAAACATCCTCTGACTTTCAACTGTTTTTACATTCAGTAAACTTAATGTGTAAATATTTGTATCAACAGTAAAAGAGTCCACACCATAAGACATATAAACTAAAAATGTTTCACAATGTGTCCCTGAATGAAGGGAGGCTCAAAATCAAAATTACCAGTCAGTATCTGGTGTGGCCACCAGCTGCTTGAAGTACTGCAGTGCATCTCCTCCTCATGGACTGGACCAGATTTGTCAGTTCTTGCTGTGAGATGTTACCCCACTCTTCCACCAAGACACCTGCAAGTTTCTGGACATTTCTGGGGGGAATAGCCCTAGCCCTCACCCTGCGATCCAACAGGTCCCAGACGTGCTCAATGGGATTGAGATCCGGGTTCTTCCACTGCGAGGATGATCAGCTGTCCTTCCTGTCTCCCTGTAGCGCTGTCTTAGGCGTCTCACAGTGCGGACATGGCAATTTATTGCCCTAGCCACATCAGCAGTCCTCATGCCTAATGCACGTTCACGCAGATGAGCAGGGACCCTGGGCATCTTTCTTTGGGTGTTTTTCACAGTCGGTAGACAAGTCTCTTTAGTGTCCTGCGTTTTTAGAACTGTGACCTTAAATGCCTACTTTCTGTAAGCTGTTAAGGTCTTAACGACCATTCCACAGGTGCATGTTAATTAATTGATTATGGTTAATTGAACATGCATGGAAAACATTGTTTAAACCCTTTACAATGAAGATCTGTAAAGTTATTTGGATTTTTAAAACATTATTGTTGAAATACACAGTCCTGAAAAAGGGACGTTTCTTTTTTTTGCTAAATATACATATATATATATATAGGTACCCTCTCTCTTAGCAAATAACATGCCTGTACAACTCTAAGGCGAGCACTGTCAGTATATTTATTAAAATTAAAACCCTAACAATACGAACCATCATGTTACAGACCATCTTTTTATCAACAAATTTGTCCCATCATTGCACAGATTTTAACAAGTGTTGCATTTTATGGCTGTTCACAAAATAACTGCCTTTTATTGAAGCAATTGACAGTGTTAGAGGAGGATCTGAACTCCATGTGATTTCTTGAGTCTCAAGAATGAAGGCAGCATTGTGGTGAAGAGTATTGCCAAGCAGTACAGTAGCTTTTGTTAGCAGTTGTCTTTGGCTTTGTCATCCTTTGTTTGTACCAATCAAAAGTGTTTGATTTTTGTGGATGACAGCAAGTAGAGTGCTTATGCTTTCTACCAAATAATAGACCTACTTTTGTTTTCCCCTGAAAGTTTGAAAAAGTTTATGCATGTTCAATTGCAGAGTAAAGCCTGTAAAACAGTTCACTTATGCATTGAAGTATCAATTTGTTCTATTAATTTTAATAAATGGTGAGTACTTTATATGAATATATATAATGGATATATAATGAATTTATATAGAAGGATACATTATAAATTATACATGTATTTATTTCCCAAATTTGCTTATGCCGTTCATGGTTGCTTAGAGCTGTAGCCCATTCTGGTAGTAAAGGACACAGTTCATTATGTGGCACATTGACTCACAGACAGTAGGACCAATTTAAAATTTCAAATAAATGAAACCTGCTTGAGTGTGGGAAATGGGAGGAATAACCACAGATACACTGGGAAAACATTCAAACTCTAAATAGATCGTGTTCAGTGATTTGAATCAACTCTCCTGGAGCTGTGAGGCACTCCATGCAGTATATTAATAAAATAATGAGTATTCATAAAGCCTTTAAGCACACCATATATTTTTATGCTTATTTATAAACATTAAAGCTGTTTTTATCGCACTTTACATATTTGTTATTATGTAAGAGAGTGAAGAAAATAGCACTTACTGTTCCTCATCCAAACACAATTTACAATCAGGTCAAGTTATGTTCAAGAATTTGAAGATCAATTTATTTCCCCAATCAATAATTTTTTCAGTGGCGATCAAATTCTTTTTGCTTATTTATTGAAGCACACTGTGCTTGTGAAGCTCTGTACTTTCTATATCAACCCCACCCGTCTACCTTCTTTTTTTTCATTTTTCAGTCTAGACATATGCAGAACACTGAATAAAAGCTGCCGCAGTGCTCTATGAAAATACAATATGTCTTCTGCCAGTCAGCCATTTAATTAAATGCACTGCATTGGAGAACTGCATTTCCACTGGCAGGGTTATGCTGATGGTAAATGGCTTCTCCTGCGGCTCTCCATTCTCTTTTGTTCGTTTTCAGGCCGGTCAGTCACTTCGGTCTGACCTAATAAGGCAAGTTTTATTTTATTGCAGTGCTCTTTCAGATTGTTGGCAGAAACGGGAAGATGGTAATACAGCAAGAATAAGAACACAGATTCGTTACAGTAACTGTATTTATTGGTGGTATGTTACAAGGAATCCTAAGAACGTGAAAGAGTTTGACTGTCTAGGAGAGGGAATGGTGAAATTCCATCTGAATGAAAGAAACATTATGACCCCATGGAGCTAAAAAAAAAAAACAGTCAGTAATTGACGTTAACAGTAGTGCCTCTGTGAACAAAATTATTTGGTATGAGCATATCCAACTATGGCAGGCATAATGAAAACATTGGACACCTGCCTGCATAAGCCTTTAACTCTATTCATACTAATTATATTTGGACCTGAATGTCACACCTTATTGTGAATCAAATTTCAGCTGGTAGGCATGATAGCTGACCATAGAAGTCTATGCATCACTCTCGCTCTGATTCTCAGCTCCCAGCAGTCAGGCTTTGATTAGGACATTTAAAGGCACACTTGGGATTAGTACTGTTAGCACCCAGTTTAAAGGTGAAACTCAAGACTGTGCTGGAATTCTTTCTTAGTCTAACTTATCTTTTTTTGAACAAAGAGGAATTTACTGTATACGTCACCATAACAAACCTCAAAAGAAAAAAAAAAAAGTTGTTTTTGAAGGACTGGACCTTACTACTGCCTTTTAGCATCTTTTCTTCATGTTTAGGATAAACCACAGAAGACATAGTCTGAATTGGGGTGTTCATGAGAAATATACTGATTTACTTCATAAGGTAGAAGTACATAATAAACAAGAATAGTTAAAATATTTGAAATATTAAAAGGAGTTTTTCATTTTAAATGTTTAAAATTTAAATATTCTTGATTGTAGAAGACATTTATTTTTCACCCTGTGATAGAGGCCTGTTGAAGGCTAGATCACTATTAAAGGATAAATAATATATTCGTAAATACTGACCTAAAAACGAAAACCCACATGCTTATGTTTGTAAATTGACATTTTTAACCATTGTGGCGGGCAGCTGGGGGTGGTACCCAGCCGCGACGCCCAGGAGGACCGGAGGAGGGCTTGTGCTTCCTTCAGACCAGGAGGGGGCGACCGCCCTGGTTGTGTTGGAGGCCATGGGTAGAGGGCTTCGAAGCCCAACCCTCTAGGGGCCCGTGGCCACCGCCAGGGGGTGCCCCGGTGCCTGAAGAACCCTGGACCTCAGCCCTTCTGCCACACCAGGAAGTGCTGGGGTGGGAAGAAGACTGGGGACACCTGGAGGGCTTCCGGGTGCGCAGCCAGCACTTCCGCCACACGGGGGTGTGTCCGCGGAGGATTGCCGGGAAGCAGCTGGATCCCATCCGGGCTCGTATATAAGGGGCTGCCTCCCTGCATTCGGGAGAAAGAGTCGGGTGGAAGAAGACGGAGAGAGGAGAGAGGAGTGGAGGCGGCCAGAAGGAAGGCATTAGAGACTCTGAGGCCTGGACTTTGGGGGATTGGTGCTGGTGGCACTGGGTTGTGCACTAAAACAACTGTAAATAATTGTAAATAAAATGAGTACGTTGGGTGCAAAACTGTTGTCCGTCTGTTTGTGTCCAGGTCTCTTTCCACACCATCTAGGAGTGGCTCTTTGAGGACTAGGACCACCGGTAAAGAATCAAATATCAAAAATATTAGATTTGTTATCGGCAAACTTGCAGTTGCATAAAATGACATTCCACATGTTTATATTACCAATCCCCATTCTCTTTTTTTTTTTTTTTTTTTGTGAAAAGAGCCATTTTGACTCCTCATAGGCCACTGGGGTTGGTTGATGTGGCACACACAACTTCAAGTCATTCTGATTATTTTTGCCTAGGACACCCTATTGGTTTACTCTCTATCAAAAGGGTGTAATTTCCTGTACAAAGTATGGTCCAAATGTGGCCTAAAAATGAGGGTTTGTTGGGTCTAGAGATCCAAAAACTGGGGACAACCTCAAAAACTTTGATGTCTTGCATAGCTAGATATACAGTGGGGGAAAAAAATATTGAATGAGTCAACATTTTTCTCAATAAATATATTTCTAATGGCGCTATTGACATGAAATTTTCACCAAGTAATCCACACACACAAAGAAATCAAAAAACATAAGTCCATAAATTATGTGTAATAAAGTGGAATGACACAGGAATAATCATTGAACACGCTTACTGAAATGTATTTCATACTAAGTAGAAAAGCCTTTGTTGGTAATGACGGCTTCAAAATGCCTCTTGTATGGAGAAACTAGTTGCACCCATTGCTCAGGTGTGATTTTTGGCCAGTTCTTCCACACAAGCTGTCTTCAAATCCTGAAAGTTCAGTGGGCCTCTTCTATGAACTCTGATCTTCAGTTCTTCCCATAGATTTTCAATTGGATTCAAGTCGGGTCAATGACCGAGCCATTCTAGAAGCTTTATGTTCTTTCCCTGAAACCAATTGAGAGTTTCCTTGGCTGTATGTTTGGGATCTTTGTCTTGCTGAAATGTCCACCCTCATTTCATCGTCAGCATCCAAGTAGATGGCAGCAGATTCTTATCAAGAAAGTCCCGGTACATTTCTCCATTCATCATTCTTTCAATTATATGATTTATTATATGCCAGTATTTTGGGGTGATGTGCAGTGCCATTTCTCCTCCAAAAATGGTGTGTGCAATGACCTCCAAAGAGTTCAATTTTGCTCTCGTCTGACCAGACTCTATTCTCCCAGCATTTCATTGGCTTGTCCAAATGTTGTGCAGCAAACGTTCAGTGAGCTTCAACGTGTTTTTTCTTTAGCGGTGGAGTACGGTGAGTGTGCATAGGAACCATGCCAGTTGAGTGCATTACATATTGTTGTCTTTGAAACAACTGGACCTGCTAATTCCAGGTCTTTCTAAAGCTCTCTGCGAGTGGTCCTTGGCTCTTGGACAACTCTTTTAATTATTCTTTTGAATCCTCTGTCAGAAAACTTGAGAGGAGCACCTGGTCGTGGCTGGCATATGGTGAAATGATGTTCTTTCCACTTTTAAGTTATGGCACCAGTGGTGCTAACTGGAACATTCAGAAGTTTAGAAATACGTCTGTAACCAATGTCATCCGTATGCTTTGTAACAATAAGGTTGCGAAGGTCTTGAGAGAAGTTTTTGCTTTTACCCATCATGAGATGGTTCTTGTGTGACACCTTGGTAATGAGAAACCTTTTTATAGGCCATCAATTCGGACTAAACCAGCTGATATTCATTTGCACTGATAGGGGGCTATCAGGATTGCTTTCTAAATACTGACAGACGTCGGCTGCTTTCTTGGCTTTCAATGCATTTTACACCTCCTTTTCTTCATGTGTTTAATAATTTTTCCCTGTGTCTTTCCACTTTATTACAAATAATTTATGGACTTATTTATTTTGATTTCTTTGTATGTGTGGATTACTTGGGTTGTTACCAACATTTGGTGAAAATTTTATGTCAGTAGCCCCATTAGAAATATATTTACTGTGAAAAATGTTGACACGTTCAATACTTATTTTCCCCGCTGTAAATACCAGTCAATCAGTATATCCATGTGTAGGAGGTTTCTTGTACCAGTAAGTCAGGAGACACCAGGAAAAAAAAATTGAAGTGATTTAAAAGTGTTCATGAACACAAAATTTGAACACACACATTTGACCAGAGGGTCATGTAGACTGATCACATGCTAGAAGAAAATCAGGAGAAAGGTTAAAAAGCACTAGCCTAGTCTTATTATACTAGTAATATAATGCATTGGCAAAGATGTACCTTAACATGGATATATTAAGTTAGCAAGATTGTTCTCAGTCATCCATTGCCAGTCAAACCTCTGTTGACTGCAGTTTTAAAAAGATAGTACTTCGAAACAACTCGGAGAGTAAAACATTTATAAAAGAGAAAAGAAAAAAATTGAAAAGTCAGTCCACCACTTTTCTAAATTCACTTTATACTGTACAACGAATATTTTGCTTTCTGATCAATAGGGTGCATTAACTTGATAGTGGCTTGCTTATCACAAAAATCAATTTTTAATTTCCCTGTCATACACCTTTTTTATTTCCTCTCATAAGTATACATATACAGTACAGCAGCTACAACTGGAACATCTGTGGCAATCGAAAGGGGGTGGCGCTGCTACTAGGAATGCAACTCGGCTCTACCAAATACTGTGCATGGACCACCATGCTACAGTGTCTTATTACATTAAAATGAACTGGCCGCTCTGTAAGCATTTGTTTCCAGGGTAGAAAACTGTGGCACGTAAACCACTGTCAAGATGCTTTTGCCCTGTTTTCATGTAAAACTTGAACTGATCATTAATTTAGTTCAAGCAAAGAAGAACTAGGTGAAAGATTCCAATATTTCAGGCAGATATTTCGGCGAATAATGCATATGAAAATTCAGGAAGACATTTTTGTTGGTGCACATTATAAGTGACAAGCAGTTCTGCTAGTGGGGGTGGAAGAAATCGCATGGGAGGCATTCAGAGAACTTGTTGAGAATTTTCTTGGCCACTACAAAGCACCAAAACTTAAGCCCAACTGGTTGACAGCATACTTCAAACACACAAAACCAGTTATTGCAGCATGTCACTAAAGATTTATTTTCTGCATTCACACCTGGGCCTCTTCTCTACTAATGATGGTGAAGAGTGTGATGAATATGGTGACAGATGTAACATTTTGCAACAATGGAAAAAAAAAAAGCTGTATCAGGGCAAAAGGAATCCATCACTGCTGAAAGACTATTGTTGGACACTAAAGCAAACAACATCACATCCTGAGTACAAATAAGAATTGATAGCAAAGTGATTTAAGGTCCGTTGAATTAATGCAATATCTTAAGTTAAAAAAATCCTACATGATAGAGACAATGTTAAATTATACATGTTAATCTTGAAACTGCCTGTCATAATCTGCAATGATTTTTCAGGAAGTAAACCAAAGTCTATTTTGATATTATTCAAAACAAGTCAGCAATGAATGGGACACCTAAGACACACATGCACCCACGTTCATGTTTACCAGTCTAATTTAAAATCACCAATTTACCCATTTATGCCTCGTGTTCCATTATTGGAACAACAGTCACGTTGGAGTTATTTATATCCTACTGTTCAAGGCCATCGCCAGGCTCCGACTTTTCATGCACGTCTGCTTCCTGGGGGTACACCTTATCACGTCGTGCACAGAGTTAGTCAGTGTGCTGCAGATATTGGTGTGCTGGGATCTCCTCAAGAAGTGATGTGAATTTTCTCACATTTTTGAAGAACCAACCCGAAGACAGGTAGATATAACTTTGGAATGGAATTGAATAATTTTTTTTCTCTTCAAATTCTTGTTCCTTATATTTTTCTACACAACATATGTGAATTTCATGCACAAACTCAAAAATTTCAACCTTAGGCATAAATGGATTAATCTAACAGGCGTGTCTTTGAGATATCAGAGTGTATTGGGGTTGAAAAAATTTTACAGTTTGTTAAATAAAACCCATAATAGGATTCCAGGCTTAAATTGCCCACCAATAAAAAACAAGAACCTCAGGAGGCTAAAGTGCCTTTCATGGACCCCTTAAGGATAAAATGCTTGGCGTAGCTGGTTGAATTTGATATTTTATCCTGAGTGCGTCCATGGAAAATAAATGCTAGCTTTACCCCACTAAGCTTTACAAAGCCATCTTTTTACATGGTTTTAGTCACTTAAAAGCTGCATCTTGTCTAAATAATTTTAACATAAATATAAATATTTAACAACCTGTAAAAAAGCAAAAACATTCTTCACAGCAAGGAAGTTGTTATGTATATAAATCTACATGGACGCAGTTTTGTGCTAGAGGTGTTGGACATCCGAAAGGTAAATGAACCAGGAGATAGCTGTTGCTAGTTTTTTGGTTTAGGGATTAATAACAGGAGGTCAAAACTAGGGAGAAATAAAATCTTGCAACACAGCCTAATGTCTTATAGAAATATCCAATAAATTGTTAACCATCTATCCATCCATTTTTCAACCTGCTATATCCTAAACAGGGTCACCAAAAAAAACAAAAAAAGGCATTCGCAAAAATCATTTAGAAATGTATCCACCAATCTGAATAACAGCCAACTTGCAGTGAATATCGTGCTGATCGAAGGATGTGTCCTTGATGAACACAAAATGGCGGTGCCCACTAAACAAAAAATAGTGTTCTGGTTAATCACAAATAAAACAATACATTTTTAGTCACCAAAAAAAATGAAACTGTAACTGAAATCAGCGTAGTTGGGTACCAAAGAAACAATTCAAAATCCCAAAGAAAAACTTATTGCACCAATTAAATAATAGCAAAGTTATAGAGTTAATGGTCTCATAGGAAGTTCATTAAAACCCTAAAGAGAGTGATCAAGAAAAAACTTCAACTGAAACCATGATGGACATTCCACAGTCAGGACTGTTCAATACAAGCAGAACTCTGACATCTAGGAAGTGAAGCTGTGGAGTTTGTTTCAGTTTGCAAAGAAAAACCGCATAAGCAGCCTCACATCTAGCACTAAAAATACTAAACATAGCAAGCAACAAAATATGAGAAGGTGTAGTTTTTATCATGTGCCATGTCAGTCACAATATTTTTACAGAACCAAATTATGTTACAGAGATTAATAACGCCTCAGTTTCAGAATTTGCATTGCCAATGTTTACTTGTTAAGATTTACAATGTCAGCCCAACAATTATTTTTTTTATATTGACTTTCTTGTTATAGTTTTGCTGTGACAGGAATAGCATCATAACAGAGAAAACATTGTGTGTTTAGCTCAAAAAGCTAAGCTGATCACATGCCACTCATGTTCATCCATCCAATCCGCTATATCCTAACGCAGGGTCACGGGGGTCCGCTAGAGCAAACCCTAGCAGGGTGCCAGCCCACCCCAGGGCACACACACACCAAGTACACCTAACCTGCATGTCTTTGGACTGTGGGAGGAAACCCACGCAGACATGGGGAGAACATGCAAGCTCCACGCAGGGAGGACCCGGGAAGCTAACTCAGGTCTCCTTACTGCGAGGCAGCAGCGCTACCACTGCACCACCGTGCCAACTGTCACTCATGTCATGCATATAAGTATCACTTGTGACCTGCATAATCAGTGGCATCATTTTCGACAAACCAATTCCAAGGCATTACTGTTGTGATTCCCACAATAACCTTATGCATTTGTCAAACTGATTTTCTAATGATGAATCCTTACACTAATTTTAATTCTTAATCTCTAACTCCATTGTCTTGATCTCAGTTCTTTACCCAACAAATTAATCACTTTTAACGTCAAGAGTGACGTCAGTGGATGCAGACTGCACTCAGACCCTTCTTCATTCTTCAGCTCCAGAGGAAATCACAAGCATTTAACAATGATGAAGATGGTGCTGAGGCCAAATTATCTTTCTTCACCTATTACATATAAAATGGGAAGTATATCCTGACACAGTTGAAATTGGCAGAGAATTTTCAGTTTCACATGCACAATCAAACGTATGTGCACCATCTCAGTTCTTAGAAGAAAAGTGGAGCATGCTGGAAGATGTCCAAAGTTCTATTCACTGGAGCTAAAAACCATAACTTTTTCAGGAGTTATGCTGAGTCAGCTGCGGGCATGCATAGAGTAAGATGGATGGAAGATTGTATTTTACTTTGACAAAACAAGAAAATGGAAAGTCCTTGCATTTCTTCTGTAAATATATGGGAACAAATCTGAAACTAAATGCTTAGAAGTAAAATAGTATAAAAAAACGAAGTGAGAGAAAGTGATTGAAAGGGACTGAAAAGGAAAATTCAGTGCACACCAATCCAAAGCAGTTTAAGAAAAATGAACATTTTTGTTTTTATAAAAAATAGTTTATTATACACAGATGGGCTAAAAGCAAAGTATACAAAATCAATAATTATGGAGACAAAAAGCATTCATACTGCAGAATGATCACATGACTGCTATGATAAAAGACAACTGAATTTCACGCACACTTCCTGCTCACAGAGTCTTGGTCTTGGTCTCTCCCTAAATACTAGCTGGCAAACTGTACTGAAGAGGTGAAGTGAGATTTTTCATAAATTTCTTTTACTTTGCTACACTCTCATGATGCACATATTTCATAAGCATGGTGCCTGTACATCTTCTTAGCTGTGGAAAATCTAAATTCCTTTACAGTTCTTACAATCTGTTTATTGGCTTCTCTCACTAATGCCCCACTTACCTAAAAAGTGAGGTTTTGGAGCATGTTTTGTTCTCTAATCTATTGGCAAGCCTTATTTTCTCCTTTTTGTAATAGACTTTGTCAGGATTTTTACAGGATTTTATGTGGTTTTCAACTTTTGTAATAAACTTCTTCAGGATTTTGCCTTGTATAAAATTATAATGTATTGATATCTTCATAATATAGTTTAGTTAAGAGCTGTATAAACAAACTGTAATCTGTTAGTGGTAAACACCTTAACGGCATATACATTAACTGGACTCCATTCGGATGAATGTCAGAATTTTAAGATCACGTCTGCACAAGAGCCTATTTAATGTGGCACTACAAAGAGGTGTAAACTTACAAAATCAGTTATTGACTGGTTTACATTTATAATTTACAGAATTTTGTATTTTTATTATAAAGCTTACTTTTTAAAGATCAGATCAAAAAAAAACCTCAAATGAAAAACATTGTATACTGCAATAAAAAAAGTGTGAAAAAGTCAAAGGGTTTAAATACTGTTTATAATAATTTATTAATAGAATATAATAAAACAACATTGTTAGTTTATTGTTTTACTCAGGGTCACGGTGGGGGTTGGGGGTGTCTTTCTCTGTCTGCAGCCTTGGTTGCAAAGCGGGGACCCGTCTATCACAGGGCACACACACACATGCTTCTAGTTTACATATCATCATTTTCCATACAACATACAATTTGAGATGTGGAAACAAAACTGGCATACTCTTGAAGAGCAAGACAGGCACACTTAACAGCAGGATTCGAACCCAGGACACAAGGTCCTTGACGCATTTGTGTTACTAAAATACCCTTCAGTAAATATCCTCCAGTAAATACTGCAGTAGTGCCACAGGATATGAATACAGAAACAAAAAAGAACTGGACAACAAATATCATTCGGCCTATCAAGTTCATTTGTTTATCTAATAGCTAAGCTGCCCCAGTATCTCATCCAGATACTTCTTAAAGGTGTCCGAGTTTCTGTTTAAACTACATGTCTCGGTAGTTTGTTCCATTTTCTACAACTCTTTGTGTAAAGAAGTGCTTCCTTGCTTTAGTCCCAAATGCATCTGTTAAGGTGAAAGAATTTCGCTAGATCTACTTTTTCAATACCTTTGAGAATTCTGAAGACCTGGATTAGGTCCCCACTAGTGATGAGCGAGCATCAAAGTGTTCGGGTGTTCGGTCCAAACACATCGTGATTTTCGTGTGCTCTACCGAGCACCCAAGTATAATGTAAGTCAATGGGAGACAATCAGGCACCCCCTGCTCTGAAGAGGGGAGGGTGCCTGGTCCATTGGAAAAGGTCAGAAAGTGACAGAAACACCACCCAAATGGACCGGGAACAGCATGGGGACGATGTCTGGATGCATCTTAGACTCCCAAGTCGCTGCTGGGAACCAGTTTGTCCGAGTTGTACGCCACTTTTACAAACTGACAAAAACACGCCCAAAACCCACCAATTTTACAGGAAAAATGATGCTCTAAAACATTAGATGCGAGTGCACGCTGTTCAGCGCACCGTATAAAAAAATTACTTACCTGCTCCTTGATTGGCTGTCTCCAACCCGCGAAATGTGCGGGGCGGAGACTCGAGCATGGCACACGAGCACATGTGGTACTCGTTCGAGTAGCGCCATCCTCTGAGCATAGTGATGCTCGCTCATCACTAGTCCCCACACATGCAGTCTCCTCTGCTCGAGAATAAACAGGTTTAATTCTCTGAGTCTGTCTAAAGAGGACATGTCCTTAAGTCCTGGGATGCACTTGGTTGCTCTCATCTGCACAGTTTCAGGTGTGTTTAAGTCTTTCTTGTACTGTGGTGACCAGAACTGCACACAGTAATCTCACTGATGTATTATAAAATCTGACCAGATCTACAGTATGTGAAAGCATGTTTTTACTTTATGGGTTACTGAGTGTGGATTGAAGGGAAAAGGTGGCAAATTTATCCATATTAAATTAAATCTACAACATGATGAAGTATGCAGAAAATACTTTCTGAACCTATTGCATGGCAGACGTTTAGACCAAGACCAAATATCTAGGACATTTAACTGGACTGAATAATTTTTTGTGTGTGTAGAATTTTGTAAGTTCTTATTTTTTCACTACAATTTACATACATTTAATTTTTCCAGAAGATAGATGCAACATTACAAATATATGTTACACTTGCAATTTCAATAAGCAACAATTCTGCTAGATTGGGATGCAATAGTCTCAAATCCAGAAACCCACTTGCAATATTCCATCCCCCCCCCTTATATTCACTTGCTTTCCTTTAATCTATAGAAAATTACTGTTTCTTAAAAGTCATAAATTGCAGCAAAATGTTGCACATGCTCTTAATAAAAAGAAGAGAAACTACAGAAGACCTGGAATGCTGCTTTCTTTACAGCAACTGATTAGGAAAGCAATGTTGCATCATGTTTTTGAGCAGGTCCTCGACTTAATTGATTTTTTTTTTAAATATCTTGGGTTTTTCTCCTAATTGACTATGAGTCTGTAAAAGGATGGACAGTTTTGTCATTCTACTGCAGAATAAATTATTGATTTTCTTTTGCCTTCACTGCTTTAGAATTGATATTCTACATTATAAAAAAAAAGTAAATGTTTCAGTACTTCTCTGCCAAGAATTTTTGCCACAGTGGTTTTCAGCAAGCTAGAAAGCAAAACTTTGGAATATATGTACTACATATTACAGTTTAGAATTAATGAATGTGATTACAGTTAAATATACAAACCCTAAAGCTTCCTCAGAAAGATGAGACTTCCTGATCTACAACATAAGACTTTGCTTACATGTTAGACCATCGTCATTAGAAACAAGAATAAGAGACTGGTTTGTTACACCATGTTTCATTCTCTTTTTAGTTTTCACTGCTTATCATGGTTTCTTTTTTGGATGGCAAGCTTTGTCACAGCACAAGGGACACAGTGTTCATCCTTGGCCCACTTCACACTTTTTTTTTTGGTGTCCATCCAAGTCTTCTCCAAAATTTGGATTTTCTTCCGTATTCTAGAGATTAGCCTTGTGGGAAGAGCTTGGGAGTGTATAAATGGATCCTGTTAAGGGATGGTACTTTATTTACTCTTAATGTTGTTGTGGCGTGTTCCAGATGTTTGCAACCATGTAATGAAAAAGGGTTCAGAAAATGGGTTGACGATGGATGATATGATTGGTGGTTCTTTTTGTAAATTTGTGTGAAGCTTTGCTGCTTTTGTTACTCTAAGCAAAAGATGGACAAATAAAGACTCTTTCTGAAAAAAATTAAATACTGTATATATTACAGTAGCTACCACTGGCTATGCAGTTTCCTGCATACTATAAGCATTGCCTTCTTTACAAAAAATAAAGCAAGAATGTAACTACAAACATGCAGACCACTGGTCTTTCCAAAATCAAGGTTCTAGCCCCAGTAGTTCGCAAGCTACCAGCAGGTTGCTGCGCTGCATGCTCAACGCTTAGTGCACACCATTGCTGCCATTCTTCTCTTTCCTACCATGTAATCTGCTTCTGTAATATGCTTTATGTTCTTTTTCTTTCTGCTCTATTACCTTTTTAATCTGTTTCCCTATGCAGTTTGATTTAGGAAAGACACAAACCCCAAAAACATTGCAGAAGTTACTGGCAGCCACCTTTTTTGATTCACCAATGCATATTATATCATAAGCTCTCGATAAAGATGAAGATCAAGATTCTAGCCCAAGTAGTTTGTTACAGACTGACACAATCCTTAGTTTTTTTATATATACAGTATAAACCAAACCAAAAACTAATACTATTCTGTCAAATCAAAGATCAAACCAAATACATTATATAAACAGGCCAGTTTCAACTTGTAACTTGAAGTGAATGTTAGTTGTTGTATAAGTTGGCTTGAATAATGTGACATCATTTGCTTACTAATCCTGCTTGTTCTCTGATGCATGTTTCAGTCAAAATTGAGCAAATGTTTATAAGCAGATCCCATATGATTATTACTCAAGTGTTCCATGTGTCGTAAGTAAATTGTGTTTCATTAAAAAGAGTCACTTAGATTGAGTTAGCGTAGGTTTTCAGATTTTTGTAAGCAGTGTTTGAATGGTGCTTTGCAATTATAAATTTGTATCAAAGGGCATAACATAAGAAAATGAAGATGAAGCCTACTGCGATGATTGATAGTGAATAAGAGCGTGCTGTGGACTGCCACCAGTACCGTCAGTTTACTGGCATCAGTACACATTGAACATCTTAAGCTTGGATATGTTGTACTGAATGTTAACATTTACAGTATACAATCCTTTTGTGAACCCTCATCCTCCATGACAGAGTTACAGAGATTAAGGCAGGCAAAAGCCCTGATGGAATGTCAAGGCACAGTCATGCACTCATATTCACTCACAATGGATGGGGAGATGCCAAGTAATATGACATGTCTTTGGATGAAGAAACAGGAATAAACAGAAAAAACCAAGAAGTCACAGTGAGAAATACAGAAAATACAAATACATTGATCAGACCAAAAAAATAATCCACTGAGCAAAAGCAATATGGCAGCAGTGCTTGCAACTGTACTGTTGTGCGTCCCATTTTTAGCTTTGCAATTTTCTTTAAAAAGCAAAAAAACAAAACACTTCTATGAAAATTGTTTCCTAGTATTCTTGGAAGAGTGCTTGAGATGCCATGCAGATAAAGCCTGAAGAAATACAATTCATCATTAAATAACACCGGAGAAACTCAAATGCAATTGGCTAACTAAAACAGTCACTAATTCAGCAATTAGCTAAAAGCCTAAGGCAGCTGCTTCAACACAGTGTATAGATTTATTGATGTAAAAAAAGGTGTTTGTAGAATCTGATCTCTGGGTAACGAACCATCCATTTTTTTTGCTGAAGTCTCGACCCACACCAGTACTACTGTATGCCATCCTTCAAAACTCACCTAAGGACATACCTTCAGGCTGTAATTTTCACTGAAAATTAATGTATTTTTAACTTGGTAAAATGTAAAGAAGGAAAACTGATTGGTTGTGTTATGATTTAAATATGATATGTTAATTTCTATTTTAATTTGACCATATAAGGTATGTTGATTACCACATGCAAATAAGAATCTGTACTTTGTATTTGTGACAGTAAAGATAGATTGATAGATTATATTTTATTTGTGCCCAAGGAGAAATTAAAATTTTATAGGACCTCCAAAAATAAATGTTCATATGTAAACCTTTATTTATATATTAATCATTATTAATTTTTACAATATTATCCAACTAAGAGGTGTAATATGAGTAGTACATAAGTTACTGCTGCTTCCTCACAGGCATAGAGGACTTGGTAATCTGAGTGGAGTTTGCATGTTTCTCTGTTTATGTGAGTTTATAATTTGGCTTCTCTTGTTTTCTTCCAGCATCCATAGGATGTGCATGTTAGGTCAAGGGGAGATTCTAAATATAAATGTGTATGGGTGTGTATGTATATGCTGTGACAGAATTGGTGGGGTCCTGCCATACTGCTAGAATAACCTCTGGCACCTCACAATTTTAAATGGAATAAGTAGAGCAGAAAATGGATGGGTGCATTTATGATAACTGACTTAACAGCTTTCTGCTGGTTTTTACCATGAGTGGTGATATACCAAAGGATGATTGACATATTGAAAAACGAAGACTAAACTGCAATTCACGTTACCTACATGGGTTCACCAACATCTGTGAGTGAGCCTTCACAAATCTAGATTAACCTTCTTGTCACTTTCACACTGTGCAGGGTTAGATCTCACATTCAAAATCTCATGTGAAAGAGCTTTATATATTACACTTACAAATAGTACCTGACAGCCAGACTTGCATGCCGGCGCCCAGGGCCAACATACTGCTCATTTTTTTTCACTAGTCTTTATTTCTTTACTTTTTCTAAAGAGATTTTAATGGCATAAGATCAACGATCCTGTCCCATGTTTCCAGAGACATTCTTTTTTTGTATAACCAAGGATAAATCACATTGATTTATGAATATTGGGCAGACTGTAAAAACGCCCTGTAAAAGAAATTGGTCTTTCTTTCTACTAACATTAGCTGGTAGACTATAAAATGATAGACCATTTTTACTAATTGTCAATGCTTTAGGCAATTTGATTTTTTTTTTATTCAAAACCACTATTAAGTAACTGTTTGCCACCAGTATCAAAACGAATATTTTAATAACGTGCAGATAATCATTACTACATTTGCTTTCAACTGCTTTCAAATTCTGGCTTAATTGCTGTCTATGTGAAGTTTGCATGTTCCCTGTTCTCTTTGGTTTCACATAGGGTTTCTCAAGGTGTTCCAGGTGTGTTTTTGTTTTTTTTTCTGTATAATACTCAGTGACGTACTTGTGTGTCTAGATTGGATTTTTGGAAGTGATTATATTTTCTGTTCATGAATTTGCCCTGTGATGGGGAATGAATGGAATGTGGTACCCAGGGTGCCAGGGTAGCCTCCAGTTGTATATCACATTAAAACTGGGCTAAGGAAAGTAAGAAAATTAATGAACAGAACTGATTTAATGATAATAGTAATAATTTAACAGATTCATTTTAGATGTAATTAACTGACAACTCAACCCAATTTTTATTATTAAGTTTACAGAACAGAGATATTACACATTGCTATTAGTAAACTTGGAAACTTGTCAGATAATGAGTTTCTATCTCAAAAATAAATTGCAAACAAATTAATATGATACAAGGAAATATACAGTACCATCTACTATATAATAAAACACCAAGGTCTGCATGTCTGATTGGTCAATTTGGCTTTGGTGAGGAACTGGAGGAAAGAGGAAGTGTGCGACACACATGAAGGAGTAATGGTATAGGAAGCATGCTGAGAGAGTCACCTTCAAAGACAGAAAGTATAAAACTTTGAAAATACTGAGAAGCAGCCTTTACAGGAACACATGCACGAGAAGGAGTGCTGGTAAAGATAATTCAGTTAAGGCGGCACACTAAGAGAGTTACTTTCAAAGACAAAAAGTATAAAACTAAACAGGAGATAAGAAAGGCACCTTGAAAATAATGAAAGAGTCTGACAAGCAGACTTTACAGGAATGTACTCGAAAAAGGTAAAGCGAGGTGTAGACACATACGTATACACAGGAAAGGTGTTAAAGGAATGCATAGGACAACAGATAGCAAATATTTTTAAATTAATCAACTACCTGTCTTTGACGTGTACCGTGGCTAGTATATAATATATATATTGTGGACTAAGCCACGGACAATGACAGGAAGACATGGCTAATGCCCCACCACACGTTGATTTACAAACACTATTTACAGTCACAAGTGTACAAACCCCCAAAAGTCCCCAAAGTCCTGGTCTCACACTGCCTCTTTGCTTCAGGCTGCCTCCTTGCCTCCTCCAGAGACCTTGTCCTTCCTTCTCTCCCGACTCCAGCCATGAATGAAGGGAGGCGGCCCCTTTTATTCACACTCGGATGTGCTCCAGGTGCTTCCCGGCCATCTCCCGCCAACACGCTCCAGTGTGGCGGAAGTGCCGGCTGCATCCCCGGAAGCACTCCGGGTGTCCCTGCTCCTCTTCCCCCCAGCACTTCCTGGTGTGGCGGAAGTGCTGAGGTCCAGGACTCCAAAGGCATGGGGGCGCCCCCTGGCGGTGACCACGGGCCCCTACAGGGTGGAGCTTCAAAGCTCTGTACCCGTGGCCCCCAAAGGAACCAGGGCGGTCGCCCCCAGATGGTCTGGGGAAGGCGCAAGCCCTCCTCCAGTCCTCCTGGGTGTCCCGGCCGGGTCGCCACTCCAGCCACCTCTGACAATATATATACTAGATAGATAGATATATAATATATTATATACTCAATTTTTGGTGACTCTACCACTCTAAAATATAAAAGGTGAAAATTGGTAACTCAAAAAGCAAAATAAAGTTTTCATTAACTTACTATATATACAGTATATTGAGCATTGCAGCCAGTCAAATACTGTAACAGGGTTCACCCAACAGCAGCGGACATATAAAACTGAACATAGGGCTATAAACTTCAACGTGTTTTGCTGTGTTATACTGTGCTAGAAGCACAGAAGAGGTGTGTCACTGTCATTAGTACCAATGACTGAGTATAAAAAGGGGACTGGATATTTTGCTAAATCATAGCACTTGTGCTGAGGTATGCCAAGTTTAAATTCCTTAAACAGCAGTGTAGGGGCAGTGAGATGAGATTTAGTGGAGTCCCTCAGTGCAAATGGCAATTCAGTTAAGGGGTGCAGTGATGGCTATAACCACAGACTGGAGGTTTAAGGTTTAAGGGTCTTTTTGAATCATCAATGATTGTAGTCATTAGCTTGTAACCAGACATGACCCTTAGGACATGGCCACAGGGCCTTAAATTATAAAGTATAATTTAATAATATTTAATATTAAATTTAATAAAAGTATGTACCTGTCCAAAAACCAAAAGACTGTAGTCAGCCATCAATAGACGTTAGACTGATGTGAGAGTCATTGTCATTAGAAACATTCAAACAACCCAGAAAAAACAGAATATTCGCAAACTCAGCATTGTTACTATTTAAAAATATGAGCAGAAACTGACTTAATTTAATAAATTCTTTATTTTCTGCGTGTAATTAACCAATTTAATTAATTAAATTTAATTTAAAGGATTTTGGGAACTGCCTACTAATTCACTTTTAATACAGTCTGAAAACATTTAGACCAGACATATTAGATTTACCCAGATTATCAGCGTTTAAGGCAATAACACAATATTTATCATTTACAGCACATAATAATGTCTCCAACGTATTTAAAAAATACAGAAAATGATTTTTAGTTGTAACAGTTTTTATAAAAAATGGATAGTGTGGTTTTTCAGTGCTGTTCTGGCATAAAACCAAACCAGAATTTTTATGCATGTGTACAGACTTCTCTAATGTAAGTATTAAATTACTTAACTAATAATATCAGTCCCTCATTTGCCAATGACCAGTGAAACATGCAAATTCATGCGTCTTTCATGTCAGAAAAAAGTTTTAAGCAATGGGATGTGGGTGCTTGGTGTGTCTCAACTGGCATCAGATCATTGTTATACCCTCTGACATTGTCATAATCTGACAAAATACAGCCATACAGATTTAAATGTTAAGTAAACAGAGCCTCACAACTGTCTGTTGTTCAGGAAAAGGTATCAGCAATGAACTGCATAAATTGAAACAACAACACATTAAGTTTAGAATCAAATAGCTCTGAAGTGAAAAAGGACAAGCCACAGTAAAGAAAGAACACACAGACTACACACATAGACTGCATGGCCAGGTGTTCTGCTTGGCACAGGGCCATCAAACAACTGAAAAAACTAATTTTATATATAGTACATACTGTACCTGTTCCATCTGCACAATGATTCTTCATTTCTTTGAAACAAGAGCATCATACTGCAGGCTTCTGTTTCATGAAATGTCAAGACCACACATAGGTTTCCTTGGTGTATTTTTCAGATTCAGGGATGGATGAAAGTAAACCAAGCAGTGAACAATGCACTTTGGCTACTTTTAAGCGTGCAAATGGTATTGGAATTTTCACACCTCTTTGCTCCATGACCACAACTAGGAAAAGCTTGAACTGGAAGTGCAAATGCATTATAAAAAAAAAGACAACAATAGGTTGTTCTTATTTTAATGCGGGTGATGACCTTGTTGCAATTGCAGTTAACCTGTTGCAAAACTGGAAAGTTACAGTTGCACCTGTTACCCACCTCCAGTCATACAGAGGACACTGCAGGGCCAACTGGTACAGCCCCATCAGCTAGAAACATGCTTGCAACACCAGGTACAAGGAAAATGTTTCTCCATAATTACATTGAGGATATTATAGAAAATGAAAAATGTTTAACAAGACAAGGCTGAGATTTGATATAAACAGTTTAATAATACATTAAATTAGTGTAGAAAGATCAATAATTATTTTGCACAATATCTGGTGGGGCTTTGCTCCACTGGCCCTTAATTCAGAAATTTCATTAGTGGTTTTTAAAAACAAAACCTATTATTCGACTTTTACGGCTTTTGTTTTCGTTGACCCCAGTCATTCAAGAGATAAATGCAATTCTCATAATTTTATTATTACGGTACTAGACTTGCCATTTTTTCCTTTTAACCTCTTATTGCTTTATCTGTTTTTTTGCTTTGTGTCTGTTGGTAAAAAGATATTTTCAGTGTACGGCAGTAGAATTCTTTCATTGTAATTCATTTTACTATGTAGCCCACTCTACAACTTAAAGCTTTGTAGATACTTCTTTTTCAGTAGGTAATTTTAATGTATTTGTTTATCTTCACCAACAGACCTGCTAATAAGTTAAAATATTGTAACTCAAAAGGTGCAACAACATAGTCCATCATCTGTGTAGAATTTGCTTCTTCTCTCAGTATCTGCAGGGTTATTCTGTAAATACTCCCCTTTTTCCTTTACAATAGCAATATGTTGTTCTTCTTTTGAAAAAATACATACATGTTGAGGTCTATGAACCCCGAAAAGCCCCACTTCATGCAGGAGACCTTTTGGATTGGGCAGCCAGGGGTACACTCTTGTTTACATAATTATTTTAGACACTATTGTCCCCAAAAACCATGGCTCAAAATAATCTCTGGTTTATTGGATGAATTTGGTACCAATACAAATAGGCAGTAATGGGTATACTGACACACTTCATCCTTGGGCCAGGGTATGTTATTTGTCACAACCTTGTATTATATATTGTAATTATCACATTGGATAAGGTTAGATCCTTATCACTAGTATTATTTAATTGTACACTGGGATTGGTAATATGGTGAATCATGCACCTGTTGGTTTATGTGACTATGAATGTAACTACTATATGGGTGGTGCTATTGTGGTTCCTAATATCCCGTATTTAACAATTATTAAAGAATTGTTAAAGAATTATTATTATTATTATTAATTGTCTTATATTTTATTGATTTAATGCACTCTATAAATGACCACGAGGATGTCCCCAAACTACATGGAGAAGAACTTTTGTGCAAGACCTGAAGGCACTGAACACCACAATGGATGATGCTGAAGATTGCAACCACTGGACAACTCTTGCTGCCCAATATTCCACATAGCATGGGAGGATCTAAGTCTAAGTAAGTAATACACTGTCGAGGAGTCATCCAACTTTTAACTAGTGGTGTGTCCATATTTTGACATTTAAGGTAACTCATATCAACAGGTGTTAGTTTGATATGAAATACATGGGATTGTCCACATTATACTATGACATGGGGCATTCTGTTTTTCCTCCTATATTTCCACAGATGGCAGATTAAGTTAATACATATGCTTTTCTGTTTGGTTTCCTGTAGTGGATTGGTGTACAGGTCTGTTTCCTGCCTTGTGCTCAGTGCTGCTGGGATATGCCCAGTCTTCTGTGACTCAAAAATAGATTAAAAGGGTTTGGAATGAGACAAGAGATGAGATGATATAATATAGAGGTTACACAGTTCTGCAGTAGTTATTGCTGTTGGACCATAGGTCTTTGTCTTTATGAAGTTTGCATGTTATCCTTGTGTCTGTTTGTGTCATCTCTGGGTACTCTAGTTGTCCTACCCTATCCTCAAAGATGTGTGTGGTAGGTTATTTGGTGATTCCAAATTTGCTTTATGTGTAATATTTGTGGGTGAGCCCTGTGATTGACTGGTGGCATCTCCAAGGCTGGTTACTGTAATGCTGTGATTGATTCCATCTTTGAAGTAAGTGGACCTAAGAATAATATAATATAATATAATATCCAATCATCTATGAGCTGTTTTGAGAAACAGAGATAAAGATAACAATAATCTCACATATAGACTCTTCTTTCAAATTATTTTTAACACAGCCATGTTTGGCATTTTCGAATGAGTGTAATTGGGAAGAGGGTGGCACAGTAGCTGACAGCTGAGGGTTACTGCCTCAAAACATCAGTGCAATGGGTTGAAATTCTAGCTTGCTTATTTTCCATATTGGTTTTCTCTGGGTTCTCTCCTTTCCTCCTCTATCCCTAAGACGTTCAGCTTAGGGTGAATAATCCCTTTAAATGGGCCCAGTGTGTGCAAGTGTCCATCAGAATGTACTAGTGCTCAATCCCGGGTTATTTTTTGTCTAGCACTCAATGTTGTCAGGATATTGTATGACTCCGAATTTGAATAGGCAAAATGAACAAATGAATGTAATCTGTGAGAATGAATTATAATTAGAAAATAAGGCCCAAGATTTATAAAAATCTTGAGACCATTGCTAGAAATATGTAGGTCCAAAAAGAAATGGTAGTCTAGCAGGAATTTATAGTGCAATATAAGTAGTGGGTCTTCCTTTGTAAACCTCAAAAAGGCGGCATCATTAAGTCTTACTAGTAACAAAATTCCTGCAGCTTACTTGTGACTGTAAGATAGCTTCAGTAATTTAGACTCCTAGCCCTGAATACAGTATGTGACTTACAAAAGAATGTAGCCATATATATTCTTTAGAACTGGTAAGAGTCTAGAGGATAAGTTTAAAAAAGTAATCCTTTGTCTAGTTAAAATATTTGATGTGAATTCAGCTTAAATACACAATCACTGAGAAGTCTCACACTTTATTAGAGCAACAATAATAATAAGTGCATCTTGAAAGCAAAAAACATTCAAAGCAAAAAAAAAATATGATAACACCAAAAAATAAACACCAACATAGGTAAGTATATAATATTACAATAATATTCGCAACCGTAATCAAATTTTAGAGCATCAGAACTGAGTAAGTGGATGAGATGAGAGAAACTGTCAGTATGTGAACTGTAGTTTGACTGTAATAAAATACAATGTTGCAAACATTTTGCATCAAACCATGACTATAATTTTTAAGAAAGGACATAGGAGATTTTATAATCATGTGAGACCAAAGTTGACAATTTTGGCCTCAAACCTAAGCACTAGGTTTGGCAAAACACAGTACACCTTTTTGAGATCTTTCCTAAAATGGACGGTGATTGCAATGTAATATTAGAGGGAAGCTTATTTGTATCAGAGCTTAGAATATTTGTCCAGACAGATAGACAGTTGGAAAAATGGGTTTAATAAAGTAAAGGGATCACCTGAAGGAAAATCTACATCAATCTGCATGTTTGATGTAGATCAGGAAATAATGATTCTCTTATAGGGACACAAAAAGGTACCTTAACAGGCTTAAACACCAAGAATAGCCAATGGTTTTGAAATGATCCTAAATTAAATAAAAATATGTGTTAATGTTGAAATTTGCTGTTTAGTAGTGGCTCCCATTCAGTTATTAGAAGCCTGATTATTACACATTACACCAAAAATAGTAGCCTAGATGTGCAAAACTAGCAAAAACTAAAAGGTGATTTTACCAAATGAAAACCTTCTGGAATCCATCTAGTTTGTGTTTTTATTTAGAACTTATATAGAAAGATACCCACAATTTTATTTTCACTTTAATAATATTACAATTTTAATACCTAATGACAAAACATGGAATATAAGGATGAAGAGATTTGCCTAAAAACAAAACACACAATATGGTATAAGGATGAAGAGATTTACTGGCGCTATATGTTATCCATATTTTATAGCATCACAATCAGGATGCATTCTCTGTTCATTATTGTGATAATTGAAGAAGTAAGGCATGTCCAGGGTAGTGAAATGAAATATTATTCAAACACACATATAAAATAATTAAATGCATAATAATACAGAGTTCTTGTTTGGCCGTTTGTATTTCTTGATCCTGCCTTAACACACTTTATAAAATGGGGTAAAAAGAGTCGGTTAAGATTTTTTCAGCTCAAAGCAGATAGATTATAAGAAAAACTTCAGCTAAAATTAAATGAAAATCTGTGTGTCGGCAGACAATGCAGCTTGTATACTAAAGTCAAATATCTGCAGTCTGTCTTACGCCTATCAGTACCTACAGACATTCTGTTAGCACAGAGTAATGAGAAACATCTCTTTTCAAAGTGAACCACCCAAGTCCTTAATCTAAATGAATCAGGCCTCCCTTTCCTAACTCAGCAGTCTAGGACTTTCTAGCTGCGTCACCCACACTTTCTGCCTATCTTACACCATCTCTGCTGTAAAGAGGAAGGTCCCCGCCTGCCAAGATCTCCTGTCTCCTGTAAATTATAGCAGCACTTTAACTAATGAAACAGTTTGAGGCAGACACTAATAAAAACCCATTAAGTGGATAAAGCCATTTCCCCTAATGAAATTAAAGTGTTTCTGCCATGAGCCCACAGAGACAGTGTATTAATATTTATAAAGTGCGGACCCGACTTTACCTCAGCCCCCCCAGGAAGAGAGGGTGAAAGGAGTCTGAAGGCTGAAGGCTCGATCGCTTTTAGTTCAGTCCATCCAGAGCGAGGCATGGACAAGAGTCCTGGCAGCTCTGCATTGGGAAGAAATGCAGAAAGCCAAGCTTCGGAAACGCCGATGCCAATCCAGGTTCCTCATAGAAGAAGACTCTGTGCATGCTTTGATTTTATATTTATATGTTATAGATTTATACTTTTAAAATAATTTTCTTTCTTACCTTAAATAGTGCATTCAATTATTTTTAAGCATTTTGGTCTGTGATAACGCTCTGGCTAACTTGTTTCTGAAAATGGCGATCGTTAGATCGTTAAATGCCTAAAAGATGTTTTTTTTTTCTGATAAAAAGTATATTATATTATTTAATATTGCTTTTTAAGAATGGGAGAGTAATCATTCTTTATGAACTAAGTGTGCAGATGATTTTTTTTTGTTGAAAAAGGCAACACGGTGAAACAAAGTCTAAAGCGTCAGGTGAGTATATTTGGTGTGACTATGCTTATTTTATGGTTATTTGCAACCAAATGCGGCAGTGTGATTTCACTGGTCTTATATGAGGTTGGGTTGTGAAGCCATTTCTTGGTACAGAGGTCAAGGAGAGCTAAAGGTGTAATCTGTTTTTTCTAAGAGGAACATTTTGTCATCCGTTTGAGATGGGGTATGTTGGAATAGCACTGTTGGACTAGCAACCATTGACAAAAAAAGTAATTAATTGTTTCAATGTTTTTCATTTCATGAAAGTAGTCTATTTTATTTTTGTTAAAAAGGAGACATTAAGTTATTATGTGAGATCAAATCTCACTTTATAGAGCTTTGCATGGAAAAATTATTCTCTATATACCAAGGAAAAGGTTCAGATATATCTTTGAAAAAGGTTGTCGGCTTCAAGTTGGGGTGGGGGCGAACAGCCTTCTTAAACAAGAATAGAATGAGAAGCAGTCTTTGGTAAATGAGTAAATATTGGATATAGTTTATAGGACTAATTAGTCAAAAACGTACTGGAGGAAAATACACGAGTATCTTTTTTCGTTCATTTAAATGTATCTATTTTGTAGGTAATGTTAATTATGGAGCTATATGATATTTCCATAAAAGACATTGCAGTGATTCAAAGATGAACTCAAAGAACTGGAGTCCATAATGTGGTAGAGACTAGCAGCAGAGATAGATGGATATGCTGATGAATTTTCCCTCAAATATATAGCTACTTTATATTAAAAAATCTAAGATTTGTTTCTAACATGCCATTGCATTCCAAATACAGATACATAAAAAACTTTTTTAGATAGATGGATATTACATTTGCACAAACGATTTTTACTGTAACAAATATTGTGAATAAGTTTTCTTTGTTTTGACTTTTAAGTCAATAATCTACCTAAATTTCCATCAATTGATCAAACGACCAAATTACAAACATTTCATTATTCATGTTTTATTAGCTGCCAACAGAAGCAATAAGAATTCAACTATTATAAAAACAGAAATTATTCTGAGTAGGTAAATAGGACATTGGAAATAAAAATTGTGTGCTCACAAAGATGCATATTGCTTTAGCTTGAAGATACTATTTATAATTTATCTATGTATAAAGTTCTTCTTTCACAAGTTTTAATAACAAACAAGTAAATCTGTTAGATTA
This sequence comes from Polypterus senegalus, assembly GCF_016835505.1. Classification (NCBI taxonomy): domain Eukaryota; kingdom Metazoa; phylum Chordata; class Cladistia; order Polypteriformes; family Polypteridae; genus Polypterus; species Polypterus senegalus. Next base: position 101,155,902 of record NC_053164.1, read on the forward strand.
TAAACATTGGAATACACCTACTAATTTTATAGATTGTTTCAATTTGCTTGTAATCATGTTCACTATAATTAGGCAGTTCTTACCTTACTTGCCATGACTTCAAGACTGGCTTTGGCTCCCTGCTAATCTGTATTTGAAAAAAAATTGACTCAGAAAATTGGCAGATTAATATATTTGTACATTTATTTATTAATACTGACTACATGCCAGTGAAATTATTTCTCAGACATTTTCATCAGCAGTCTTTCTTTTTTAATATACATTAATATCTTTGACAAAACCTTGACTTTCTCCCACTTTACTGCAGGAAGGAGAACAGTTCCTCCTTGACTAAAAATTTAATTTAAAATTTTCTAACTAAATTGAAGCAATGATTTGATTAGCCTGTGGAACTGGCTCGGTATTCATCCTTTATATGTCTCTAGAGAGAAAAAGAGACCCAATGTCCTGTCAAAAATAATTCAGCATTAATGTAATTGGCACAAGTATCCCAAGGGATTTTTGTGCATTTACTATTCTTTAGCCTGAAAAACTATACACTAAGTGAACAAAAGTCTCTGATATAAACGTGTGTCAAGTATCTTTTCCAGACATGGCGTTCACTCATCAGAAGTCATTTAAATAATCTTCAAGTTGAACACACAAATACAGCATTTGATAAATTTAAATGTTTCTAGATTTTATAGAGTTATACAATTTTACTTCTGTATTGCAAAGTAAAGTCATTATACATTTGCCAAAACAATACCCCAAGGACACATACAAAAATATCTTTCTTAAAGAATGAAATACGAATATAATTTTTGAAATTATTTCTGTCTTGGACAATTCTAGGACAATTACACCAGGCTAGCAATTCTTTCAAATTTCCCTTCTTTAGAAATTTCTATACTGCAGGTTCCACCATCAAAAGGGCGTTCCCAACTAGCACTGCAGCAAGGGCAGCGTTTGATGCAACAAATTGCCATGCGCAAAGCAGGTCATTAGTAGGCAGTCACAATGCCCTACACAGCTCATCTAGTAGGAAAACTGGGATATGCAGACAGTCACACTCAGATAAATTTAGATCAAAAAAGAAAATGAAGAAATTTCTTAAAATAGGAGTGTAAAACATTCAACAGTGATTGGCCACTAACTACAAAATTAATGAAATGAAAGTGAAATTAAAAAACAAAATATTAGGTACCTATCTGCTGCAGACAGTAATCCACCGTTAAGTAATGCTGAAAAGATGCTTCAGAATAAAGTAAAAAAGTCACATAATATAATGCAATATAATTTAAACCAGGCTATTTATAATTCACAAAACAGGGTTGTGAAGTCTTAAGAAAAGTTAGAAATCTAAATCTAAAGCGGAAAAATTAAAGTTAAAGAATTATTATAATCATGTTTTAAAGTTAGAGTTTTCTTCTCTGCTACATGTTCATTTTCCTTTAGAGCTGTGCATTATTTCTGTATATTTCTAAGACTAATTGGTGAACAACAAATTACAAATGTAAGGAGAAATATATGAAGATTATAAAGGAATAGGAATAACTTTAACCTCAAAAAAGCACTGATGTCAATGTGTTTTGTCATATTAAGTTGCACTGCCTTATTCAAAGCATATTCAGGTAATTACAAAATGCTCTAAAATTCAGCCAGTAATGTTTTTCTTTAAGAATAATTCACACCTTCTCACTTCTCCAGCACCTTTCACTGATTATCTGATATTAATCGTTATTTTCAATGTATCATTATAGTACTGTTGGAGAGCTAACTACTACACTTCCTTTCCCACTTGCTAGAACTGTTGATTGATACAACAGTGCAGATCATCACTTATCGTATGATTTTTTTCCTGAAAAAAGGGTATTTCAATTCTATAATGCTTAATCAACATTTTTTAGAACAATAGATTAGCAGAAATTTATACTTGTTTTAAAATGCTTGTAGTGACTAAGAGTTGTTCAAGAAAGCTACAGGTATCTAGAAGATGAGAGTGCTTATAATAACAATTAAGAAATTTCAGATCAATTTTCATGCAAAACAATAATCCACAAGGCATAATTTTAAATAGCATAGAATCTTCCAAGTAAGAAATCATGTCTTCTTTGCCTTCTAACGAATAATAACTGATATATTTTCAGGAGATATACTTTTGGTTGTAACATCTGTGTAGGGCATGCTGATTGTAATAGTGACCTTTTCAATGCCAAAAATATTGCATCTTCAAATGTGTTTTTCTTGTTTAGTGACATTTTCTTAAACCTGATGTAAACTCATTGTTGGCTTAAAGCATAAAGAATGTGAACGGCCAGCTTCCTTATATTAGATAAAGCAATCATTCTACCTAGGTTTATATGAAAGCCTGATGAAGTTCTAAAAAGCCATGTTTCAAACCTAACAGGGTATTAGCAAAGGACCCTGGTACTACACTTCATAGGCTTCCAACTGGACTCAGCATTGCCTTCTGCCGGACTCTCCATTGTGCTTGATTTAACCATGTGGTTGAATACTATAACCCATGGTTGAGTCAAGCACCTGGGAAAGCCCTTGTGCATCAGCAGCTACTTTGAACATTTACAGTGCTATAAAATCGTCTTTTTTCTCTGTCTTGCTAATTTATGTAAAATGCAATTTACTGATCTCTGCAAGAATGTTAGAGTGCATCAAAGTACAATGTTCTATGACTTCAGAAAGCAACACATTAAGAGCACCGACAGGGTGAACTCCATAGGAGGCGGAGTAGTTATGCGTACATTTCTGGCAAATATCCCATTGTCAGACATCTGCAATGCGGCCATTGTCTGTCTTCAACTGTATGAGAATGAAAACTTCTTATTTTACTGGCATTAAATACATTTCTCATTTAGAATTTCTTCTAGTTCCTGAGACACATAATAAAAAACAACGTGCAATTTTTATGTCTGGATTTTTTTTCATGTCTCTTCCAGTTTCACTCTGTATAATTGTGACATTAATATAGCTGTCACTACAACTGTCATCACGGATTGCGGTAACAATAAGTGGTTAAATCTAAGTTAATTGAAATAACCACTAATATGTAAATTATAACCAATGAGTTTCATGAAATTAGTAAATGTGTAGGATTAAAAAATAATAAGAATGATATGGAATGCTTTATTTCTAAAATGAGTGAATCACATATATTTTACAATGATCAACTTTGATTTTATATAGGCCTAATGTCTTTTATAATGAACATTACTCCAATGCGCTTTACAAACACATATACATTTTTCCTTGAATTTGGGGAGTCACTTGCTTAAGCCCACATATTATGCAAGCTGTGAGGCCACATTCTATGTTATAAATCTTCTACTTAAGGTTTATTGTGTTATTCTTTTAGAATGTTTGATTTATAACAAAACTAATAGTAACTAGGGAGATGGTTCTCCAATACTATTGTAGAAAAGGCTCAAAAAAAATTACAAAGATTGTGTTGAACCATCAATGGTGTCTTATTAGGTGGAGTTTTGAGCTCTTAATTTTCAAAAAAAACTGTACAAAATCTCTTTCTTCCCTCCAACCAATTTTTTTCTCCATCTGGACATTTCCTGTCCTCAGCCAACGTTGATTTAACGGAGAGCCAAAAAGAGTTCAGTTGTGTGGTCCTTCACAGTGCTCTCAGTAATGAGAGAGCTCTTTTCTTCACACTGCACCTACTGTTTAATACTAAATTTAGCCACAGCACGTCTATATAAAAAAATGCAGTGTTTCGGAAGAAACAGCTTGTGTTGTACCATGTGCTCAGCACACTTAAGAATTTTTCCCCCTTTTTTCATTTGATCTTATTGTGTAATGTTTGTCATTCACAATACAGTATACCATATTTGCAAAAAAAACAGGTATCTAAACAGAACAATATCTGTCTAACAACATTTTAAAAATAAATTTAAAATTGCTGCTGTACTCTGTAGCTTTGAAACTATCTGATTTTGTTTGCATAAAGAGCAAGCTATAAATCAAGCACTATGGTCCATGCAGCTATGTGAAAAGTATTATGTAAAAATGAATTACTCATTCTTTAATCCACATATTATTATGATTGTGTAAACGATGATTATTTAACATGTGCCATAAAGCATGTTTGCTTTCAACCATGAAATATATGATTAAAAGGCGACATTAAAATTAATTACTCTCAAAGGAACACAGATTGCTGCTATAGTCTAGAAGGGACATTACCTTTAACTTTTGTCAAAACAATAAACTGGAGAAGATTTAAAGACATAAAAATATAAATACTGTACAGTATATGCATTCTTAAATCAGCTTAGTGTAATTTTTTGGTTACTGGGGCTGAAACCTATTGAATAAAAAAGCAAATAGAAAGTGGAGACATATGAGACTGAGATACACTGAAGCACTGATACCAAGCCCCAAAGTGGTTAGGGGGCTGAGAGACAGCAGATCAAACATCTAAGCAAGCAAATGGATCTCTGACCTTTTAATCTGTTTAGTTTGAGTATTTGCTGCCATTTGCTAGGTCAGCTGTGAATATTCCATTTGGCTGAGCAGCTGATTTCTAATTTTGATTACAAAATTGAACTTTACTTTGTAACAGATTTTATTTTCCAATATTTAGGAAAATTTTATTTTGTACAGACTTTGCTTTCACTCCACACGTGTACAAATGTGAAGCACTTAGTTTTTATATTACGTTTTTCCTCCTGAAATGAAGCTTAGCAAATATCCCTGCCCAGCAGAGCCTGATTCCACTAAACCCAAGAAAAGGGATTTTGTATTTTCCTGCTTAAAAGGTGCAAAGAAATTAACTAAACAACTTTTTATCCTTTCAATACACAGGCATATGCACTCAGTGGCCACTTTATTGGGTAAATCTAATGTATGCTGGGAAGAATCCCTTTATGTCTCTGGGACAGCTTGAATTTTTGAAGGCATGGATTTTGACAATGTGCTAGAAATGTTTGAGAATTTAAGGTCCATGTTAACTTAAAAGTATCATGCAGATTTTTGGCAATGTTGATGTGGCACACTCCCTTTAAACCTCTTTTCAGTGGTGCTTTATTAGATTGATATCAGGACACTGTACAGATTATTGGAGTAAGCTGAAACCACTGTTATATTCATGGAAATAGCTTAAAACAATGGCTTGGAACATTTTGTTTATCCTCCTGGAGTTATCTATTTCAAAAAGGGTACACTGTAGCCATAAAGAAATGCACATGGTCAACAAAAATCCCTAGGTACGTAGTGTCATCCAGTAGATGCTCATTCAATATTACAAGGCCTAATGTTTGGTACAAAAGTATTTTCCTCACCATTACACTACCACCACCAGTCTGTATCACTAACACTAGGCAGGACAGATATATGTTATTTTACACCAAATTCTGACCCTACACTATGCATATTGAGGTGGAAGTCAAGATTTGTGAGGCCAGACAAAGTTTTTCCAAAATTCAGCATTCCAGGTTAGTGTTTGCATGCTTGCTGTAGCCTTATTTTTCTGTTCTTAGCTGACATGAATAGAACCCAGTGCGTTCTGTTGCTGCTGTACCCATCCTCTTCAAAATCTGACATATTGTATATTATAAATTCAAATTTATACATATTTATATTTGTTTTTCTTCTGTTAGTTTGAATAAGTCTGGCATTTTCCTCTGCTTTCTCTCATTAACAAGGTATTTTTGTCCACAGAACTTATCGCTGTCTACATTTTGTATGTCACACCATTCTCGTTAAACTCTAGTATTAGATTATAGCTCATGGAAATCTGAGGAAAGCAGCTATACTTGAAATTCTGGAATCACCACATTGAGATAGGTCTGGCTACATATATCTACTGTGAGGTTATATCCACTTAGGCATAAACCATTACACTATGGGCAAGGTTACTTGCATCACGTCTTGTAAATCTTAAATATCGCTATGACTGTGTATGAATATATTGAGTTGCAGCCACATTATTAGCTGCTAGGAAGAGCAGGCATTTTACATTAAAAAACACATGTAACTAATAAAGTGGCCACTAAGTTTGTATACAAAGAAAACTTATCTAGCAGTATAAAACAAAATATCAATTTGGGGTAGACTTCATATCTCCATTTGATGTACTTCTGGACACATTAGGCTGCAGGGAACTGACAAGCTATATACCAAGCAGGACTGAATGTTTTGCTCATGCACAAAAATTTATGAAAATCTAATTAAACTGAGATGCAGGGCAACCAAAAGTTACTCCAATAATAAAATATGTAAGAGCAGAATTTGCTTTAGGGCAGAGAAGCACTGATACTAACAAAGGAGAACTTTAGATTAAGCCAGTCAGCCTGACAAAATGCTTGTGAACTGGGCATAATGATAATGGCAAACCTCCAGTAAACACAGGGACAGTGCACAAAATGCAAAACAGAGACAGACTTGAGACCCATGTGTTATGACGCATTCATGTTGTGGCAGCGTTTGTTTTCATATAAACATTTACTTAAATACATTAGAATTTTTGCTGTATGAAACCTTATCTGCAGTGGGTTGGCGCCCTGCCTGGGATTGGTTCCTGCCTTGCGCCCTGCGTTGGATGGATGGATGAAACCTTATTAGGAGTAAAACAACAATGTTAAATATGATTCATAAGACCATTATTTTAAAGACAACTAAGCTTATGCTATGCCAAGCATTTAGTTTTGTAGGGCGTACTGTGGGGTTTTTTAACATTTTTCCCTTTTTTGTCAATCTTTAATAAATTGGTGTGTGACCCACAGAAATTAATGGATAAATCTTTGTGATCAACTCAAGAATAATTCCGTCCTCAAACACACAGACACTCACATTCACAATTGTAGGGAGTAATGAATTATAGTGCTGCATATGTTCCAGCTGACATTAATCAGTCTTTGTGTACACCATCACAATTAGCTAACTTGATTTAAAAGATTAAGCTTCTAGTCAATATTAAATGTAATGCAATGTAAATGTAATACCTCAAAGTACCCAGACACTTCATGAAACTAATGGAGAAGACATTTATAAAAACAAAACACCCAAGAAAGTGAGAAAATAAGACATAAAAGAAAAACTGCAAACAGCAGCTACTTAAACATATTGTTATTGTATCAAAAGATGACAAGAGTGAATACTTTTTGAAACAATATTAAAATGCATATAGAAATTGTATTCAATATTGTTCTATATTTTATTGAAAAGCACAAATACATTTATGTTAAACTGGTCATAAACTGAACACCACCAACACCTTCACCTTGCATTCCTTAATAGAAGCAAGAGTATAATAAGATTTATTTGGATAAGAAATTAAATGAAATGTACATTATGTATGATTGATCACATCTTCCTAACAGCAATGTTATTCCCTTAAGCACAGATTTAGATGTTTTGGAGTAAGGAGAAACCTCTATGCTAAAAGTGTAGCACATAAAAGATGCTGGTGTTCCTTCTGTCCCATCTCACAGTTGCTTGACTTTAATAAGACATCATGATTGGAGATCCTACTGCATTAAGCTGAATTTGCTGTCATAATTTTGGAACTATTCCAGGACTTTTGGAGCTCTGAGGCATGGAGCATTTTGTCAGTAAAAAAAGTTAAAATGTTTATACTCCTATGAATAGATGCATGTGATCAACAACAAACCCCAGAATTTTTGTATGATTTCAGCATTGTCCTGTCTTCCTCAACAGATCCAATATGACCCACAAAAACATACACTACACTGTTATACCATCATCATGGTGCCCAACATGATGGATCAAAGGGCACATAGGGTCTCCTTTATCCCAGTTTTCTCATAATCATAAGCCAAAAGAGAACGGGATTCGTCAAACTAGCTGATGATTCTATTTCTCCATTATTCAATGTTTGATTATCTTAGCTCGCAGAAATCATACCATGATATTTGTTGATGAAAGAGGTGGCTTGTTGGCTTATGACAGGATACAAGCTATGTGTTGTGATGTCTCTTTCAGTACCAATGCTCTACTCTGACATTTCTTGACTAATATTCTGCACAACTCATGTCCATGATGTCCATATTGAGAGTTCATAGTGACAGCTTTCATATACAAATTCCACACTTGGAATCAATTCCAGACCTTTTACCTACTTAATAGTTAATGAAATAATGAGGGAACTGCTCCCACCTGGCTATGGAACAGGTTTTCAGTTAAATGTCCAAATACTTTTGATCCCCTGTAAACAGGGAGACCATGTATATAAATGTCTGTCATTCCTAAACAGCTCATGCGATATTTGTGGTAAAACCCTTAGACTTTTTTTGTCCTGGAAGGCTCCGCATCCCCTGACCATGGCCCACTGGCTGAAGGATCTTATGTTCTTTTTAAAACTTGAAAAAATCAAGTTTAGTCTGAGAGGGAGAGTTGATGGGTTTTTGAAGGTCTGGCAACCTTTTGTTTCTTATTTTAGATCCTTGGAAACAATTGCACCTGATTGAACTTTTTTTATTTATTTCCTATTTTATTACTATTATATTTTTTTTAATTGTTAGTTATTTATCTACTTATTTTTTGTAACATCCTGTGTATTAGGGTTTTTTTTTTAATTACTTTCTTGTTTAATTATTTAATTAATCATTATCTATTTTATCTATTTATCTTTTTTGTGGGCCTATGGGGTTTAGGCATTATAGGTTTATTCTTCGTGTCTGATAGTCAACACTAATATGTTTTGTTGATACCTTTGGCATTTTTATGTATTTGAAGAGATGTGTATTTATGTTGCTGTTAAATAGAAAACTGATAAATAAATGGGAAAAAAAAACCCTTACACTTTTTTAAGCTGAAAATCTAAAATTCAATCACATAATGATTACTTTATTTCAAATCCATTGTGGTGTTGTACAGAGTTAAAATTATGAAGATTATGTCACTGTCCAAATACTTATGGACCTGATTACATATGGATGTAGAGTATACACTGTACCAGAGAGACAGATGGCACCAGGAACTGGTGGACAGTACACATTCCAGATAAAATACTCTTACCTGTCTTGGATACTAAGAAGTCATCGACTGAGGATGAACTCCATAAAAGTAATAATCTCCCAAGCCCATAGTGAGCAGCAACATTATCCCACTGCAATAGTTAAGGTTCACCCAGAGGCTCCTGAAAACTGTAGACTCTATGGGAACAGAGATCACTTAAATGTGCTTCCCAATAGGCTGGACTGGTGCCAGAAGAACTCTTGAGCCACCTGCTCTTCAGTCAGGTGAGTTTGGAGGAGCAAATGCAAGAACTCACCTTACAGAGAGGAACAGGAGGTCAATACAGTGATGAAGGAGAAATCTGGGAGAAAGGAGGATGCATGCTGTAATAAAGTGGTGGGTACTTAGCTTAAAACTATTTAGATAGGCCCAGAAGGGCATAGTGTTCATTTGTTTATTGACACTTTGCATTGTATGTTGATCCTTCCATTTTACTCACTTGTGTTTATTTGATTTATGTATAATAAACTACCCTTTTTGAGATTGTGCTGGCCTTGTGTCTTTCTGGGGTTCAGGGAACACTCCAGAACACCACTATTTTGTCACTATACTGTATATACAAAATATATATATATATTATATACATTACAGGTGTATTTATTGATTGTGTAAGTTATTTGAAGATTAAGCAGTTTGCAATGTCAATAATAATATTAATAATATTTTTCATATCTGTGCAATTCAATTCAGTGTTGTAGGGAGCCAGAACCTAACCTGGAATCACTATTCACAGGCAGGAATAAAACCTGGATAGTACATATCTAAGCCCACACGCAACTTGGAAATTAATTGCACAAATCTACAGTTCTCTGTGTGAAGAAAGCTTTGCATAATTTATGCACAATTTACCCTTAGCTCGCTTCCAACTATATTCCATGTTCTTACAAATGAAAGCATTTCAAAGTGATTACTTGCTAGATGTACTTATAAGTTTCACACTAATCTTATATTTATTTACATTAAATTTCATCTGACACATACTGTATTTGCCCAAGGCTGAATTCCATCCATGTCTTTTTTAAATGATTCTGCAGACTCAATGGTATCTGTTGTTCCACCTTGTTGGTGCCATCGGCAAGCTTAACCAGCTAGCAGTCAGTAATAATTAAGCATCACCATTATCTTCTAAAATGATAAAATAATTATAATTCTTTAATTAGGGTGGAATGGGTAGAGAACAGTGTCAGGAGTGGTTTGTGACAGACGGATATCAGCAAGAGTGAAAGGGAAGGTCTACAGGACGGTAGTGAGACCAGCTATGTTATATGGATTGGAGACGGTGGCACCGACCAGAAAGCAGGAGACAGAGCTGGAGGTTGCAGAGTTAAAGATGCTAAGATTTGCATTGGGTGTGATGAGGATGGATAGGATTAGAAATGAGGACATTAGAGGGTCAGCTCAAACTGGATTGTTGGGAGACAAAATCAGAGAGCCAAGATTGCGTTGGTTTGGACATCTGCAGTGGAGAGATGCTGAGTATATTGGGAGAAGGTTGTTAAGGATAGAGCTGTTCAAAGTTACTTGCAGCTTTCTAGATTTTTTTGAAAACTCATTGCCATGCAAAATATTGGCCAAAATTTAACTGTGAGTTAATATCATAAATACAAAAATAGCAACATCAAAACCATACATTACACTCTCTGAGAACATTATTAGGAACACCTGAGCACCTAATCAGCCAATCATATGGCAGCAGCCCAATGCACAAAATCATGCAGATACAGGTGAGGAGATTTAGTTAATGTTCACATCAAACACCAGAATGTGGAATAAATGTGATCTTAAGTGATTTAGACAATGACAGGATTATTTGTGCCAAACTGTCTGGTTTGCATATTTCTGTAACTGCTAATCTCTTGGGATTATCATGCACAATGGCTTCTAGAATTTACTCAGAATGATGTGAGAAACAAAAAACATCCAGTGAGTGGCAAGTGCTGCAGAAGGAAACACTTGGTTGATGGCCAGACTGGTTTGAGTTGACAGAAAGGCAACAGTAACTTAGATAACCACTCTGTGCAACTGTGGTGAGAAGAAAATCATCATCTCAGAAAGCACAACAGGTTGAACTTTGAGTAGATGGGCTACAACAGCAAAAGACCACGCCAGATTCCACTCCTGTCAGTCAAGAGCAGAAAGCTGAGGCTGCAGTAGGCACAGGATCAACAAAACTGGACAGTTGAAGACTGCAAAACATGATGTGGTATGATGAATCTCGATTTTTACTGAGACACACACAAACGGTAGTGTCAGAATTTGGCACCAACAGCTTGAGTCCATGCACCCAATTTGCCTTGTGCAAACAGTCCGAGCTGGTATAATGGTGTAGGAAATGTCATCCTGGCACACGGTGGGCCAGTTAATACCAATCAATCACTGTTTGAATGCCACTGCCTATTTCAGTATTTTTAGGGACTATTTGTATCCCTTCATGGCCACAGTTTACCCATCTTCTAATGGCTACTTTCATCATGATAATGAACCATGTCACAAAGCAAAATCCATCTTAAACTGGTTTCATGAACATGAAAATGAGTTGGGTGTAGTTCATTGTTGTTGAACTCGTTTGGGATGTGGTAGAAAGGGAGGTTTACAACATAAACGAGCATTAACAAATCTGCAGAAACTGCATGACGCAATAGTGTCAACATGGACCAGCATCTCAAAGGGAAACTTGTGGAATGCATGCCACGGAGAATCGAGGCTGTTTTGACCGCTAAAGTACGTCCTACCCAGTATTAGTATAGCGTTCCTAACAATTTGCTCAGAGATGCCTACAACATTAAATGCAACAACTAAAACGACATTGTACTAGCTAAAATTGAAAATTATTAAAATATTTTATTTAGAGGCAATGCACTATTATACGTTTAATTAACTTTGCAATTGTACCTGAATGCATAAGCATAAAACTGACCATACAAATTACACGCCTAAGCCATTTAATATATTAAAACAACAGTGTAACAAGTACGAAATATACAACACAGCGCCCAATGAGCACGCGCTCCGCGTAGTACCGCTTGAGACACACCCACCTACTTTTCCAGTCAGCCAACCAAGAATAATAAACGCCGGCTCCCTCGTTCCTATTGTGCCTCATTTGGTTGCGTCACCTGAACGTGGAAGTCCAAATCTTGTAGTCTAAGCTGTATTGCGACATTCCCCGTCTGCTTTTCGGCCTCTCCCTACTGTACATTTCCGGCAGCGGCTTTCCATTTCGGACTGTTTACGTGTCACGCTGCCAGTGTCTGCCTGTGTGTAAGAATCGGCGCCCGTTGGAGTCGAGTGGGAGGCGAAGCTTGTGAGAGGATGGAGTCTGCAGCTCGCGACAGTCCCGCAGGTGAGTACGGCAAGACTGGTAGCAGAATTCCTGTTCATTAAGTGGTGATTGTGGTGCAAATTAACTGACGACTTCATCATACCGTCCTGTTTATGTTTACGTTAATATGTGCCATGTTTGATACACTTTATTTGTGCATTGTATTCTTTATTTTTCTCGGAGGTTGCCCTTCGTGCAGTGACGTTTTTAGAAAATGTGTTCAACTTTCAGTACAGTACTTTAATAAAGTACACACAATTATAAATTTCGCGTATAATGAAATTCGCCATATTTTTATGTCCTTTTTTTTACCAGTTTAATCAATTTCTTATTTAACCAGTCGGATGCTAAACATTAAACCTAATTCCCAGAAAAGTATATTTTCTGGGTTAAACCACACGTAAATGTGTAAGTTTATTTATCATTATTATTGTTGCGCTAAATCAATTTAAGTTTTAATTTTACTAACCTGTTATCTCCATCTACCAGTTTTCAGAAACGTTTATTAAAAAAGCATTAGGCAAGTGATTTCTTAACCTTTTTTTGAGTCACGGACCCTTTAAGAATCTGATTCAAGCTATGGACCCCCCTTCCCCAGAAATATTCACATAAACACAACTTTGCATGGAACGAATATAATGTACTTTATCGAGATTTGATTATCTTATGCATATATGACATACACGAACTTTTATTAAACTTAAACAATGAAAAAACCCTCCTTTTATGCAAAAAGTGATGGCCACTCATTATAAAATACAATCCTCTTGTTCAAATTAAAACAGATCTACTACTACTATGTTTTCTACTACCATTGGTACGACTACTACTACTACATCTACTCTAAACCAACAGTACCGGGCTATATGGTGAATTAAATGTTGATTTTTATCTGACCCTCACGGACCTCAGGTTAAGAACCCCTGCATTAGACGCAAGGTAGCAACCAGCCCCGACAGTGGTGCCATTCTTCCACAGGGCACGCACATACGTCCAGATTCATTTCCATATTTTAATATAGTTAACGGTAATATGCCAACAACGGCTAGAACGTACAGTAATAGCAAAGCACTGACAGCGGCCGAGTCGGGAAGAGACTAATACTAGGTGGCATCTCCGCACACCCTCAAAATTTCCAGAGACTCCCGTTGACATTTTTAATCAAATTATTAATGTTTAGCAGTGAAATAACAACAGTCATTTTTGTAAATATGCTTGTCTCCTGTGAATTAAAAAAAAAGAAAGAAAGGAACGCTTTAATTGAATTCATGGATTTGTTTTCTGACCAGGTTTCTGCGTTTATGGAGTTTTCAGGATGTCGTAAACATACAACTTGTTTAATTACTACTCAAAATTGCCCCGATGTAAACGAGTTTGTATGTGTGTATATGAGGGTTACCTGGAATTTCCGTATTTTTTCCAAATGGAGCCGAAATAGTGCTTGTCTTGTTTTTATCCTGTAGTACAGTTGTGTTCAACCTTTAGTCCTCCAAGGTCCCCCAGAGAACCACAATGATATCTAAAGGGCCCCTACACCAGCTATGTTATTTAACCACATGTACTTTGGCTGCAGTCTTGACAGAGGTGCTCTTCTGAACTTACAGGTGCTGGTCATAAAATTAGAATATCATGACAAAGTTGATTTATTTCAGTAATTCCATTCAAAAAGTGAAACTTGTACATTAGATTCATTCATTACACACAGACTGATGTTTTTCAAATGTTTATTTCTTTTAATTTTGATGATTATAACTGACAACTAATGAAAGTCCCAAATTTAGTATCTCGGAAAATAAGAATATCGTGGACACCTGGTGCCACCCTCTAATCAGCTAATTAACTCAAAACACCAGCAAAAGCCTTTAAATGGTCTCTCAGTCTAGTTCTGTAGGCTACACAATCATTGGGAAGACTGCTGACTTGACAGTTGTCCAAAAGACGACCATTGACACCTTGCACAAGGAGGGCAAGACACAAAAAGTCATTGCTAAAGAGGCTGGCTGTTCACAGAGCTCTGTGTCCAAGCACATTAATAGTGAGGCGAGGAGAAGGACAAGATATGGTCGAAAAAAAATGTACGAGCAATAGGGATAACTGCACCCTGGAGAGGATTGTGAAACAAAACCCATTCAAAATTGTGAGGGAGATTCCCAAAGAGTGGACTGCAGCTGGAGTCCGTGCTTCAAGAACCACCACGCACAGACGTATGCAAGACATAGGTTTCAGCTGTAGCATTCCTTGTGTCAAGCCACTCTTGAACAAGGGACAGCGTCAGAAGCGTCTCGCCTGGGCTAAAGACAAAAAGGACTGGACTGCTGCTGAGTTATGTTCTCTGATGAAAGTAAATTTTGCATTTCCTTTGGAAATCAAGGTCCCAGAGTCTGGAGGAAGAGAGGAGAGGCACAGAATCCACGTTGCTTGAGGTCCAGTGTAAAGTTTCACTTTTTGAATGGAATTACTGAAATAAATCAACTTTGTCATGATATTCTAATTTTATGACCGGCACCTGTAAATTACTAAATGAAGCATATTTGCTGCTGAGCTGTTAAACTGTCTGTGTTTTTAAAGCATAATAAAAAAATTAGAAGCCATTTTAAAAACAGCCTGTGCATATTTATTGTCATTTTCTTTTTTTAACTTATGTCTGGATTTCTTAATCATATAAAATGAGTTGCCATTTTTGAGGGGTAAGTAATAACCAGTAATTGCCAAAATGCAGCATTTGTCATTAGAGATATTTTTGATGAACTTGGCTCAAGTGTTACTTTTTAAATTATACAGTGTTTCTGAAAATAAAAAGAAAAATCAAAAATTTTTAAAATACAAAATTACTGACTGCAGACTTCTGTTTTCCATAATTTAATTATAAAAGCTACTCAACTCAATTTTATTGTCATTCATTCACATACATATTATGTGATTGAATGAAATTTAATTCCTTACAGTCCCCACCCAGTGCTTAGGCAAAACAACATACAGTATATTTAAGGACCTGTGCTGGTATCTGGAAGGTTGCTGGTTTCGAATCCCCATTGCTGTCAAATAGGTCCTACTCTGCTGGGCCCTTGAGCAAATCCCTTAGCCTGCAATGGCTCCAGGGGTGCTGTACAATGGCTGACCCTGTGCTCTGACCCCAAGGGGCATGCAAAAACTAACACATTTCTAATACAAGAAATTGTATAAGGCGAAGCAAAGAACAAAACAAAATTAACACAACCAGAGTAATAATACAATATGACGGGGCAAAAGATGTAGGGCTATAAAGCTTGATATCCATATTAAAGTGCAAAGTGACAGTACATAATTGGTGGAATGTTATAGGGATATGGTAATGGGTGACATGTAAGAGTTCAAAAGTCTGACAGCTTGGGGAAAGAAGCTGTTATAGGACCTGGCTATGCTGGTTCTAATGCTGCGTTATGTTCTACCTGATGACAAGGGGTAAAACAATGCATTATCATCTGCATTCAGCTACGGAGTATTTCCATTTGCAACATATAACATAAGGAAAAATGCAAATGCATTTTTTCTCCACATACAATAATCAAGTCAACGGAAAAGGCAAAAGTATTGTGTCGGGCTACAGCAGAAGTCGAGTAAGCTGTGCAAGGACCATGACACTTGTGCAGATTTAAAAACTGAACAGGGTGTGAATAAAGTCGATCTAGCGTATCCTTTGTGAGACTGTCACACTTTTGACATCATACTAAAACACTACCTTTCTTCATGGCAGTGTGGGGCCACCTTCGTTTCACCTTTTCTTGATGTATAATTGTGAGTAGCCTGTTCCCCTTCTAACTACAGGTTAGTAGCTTCACTGAGCTGCACTATGTGGGTTAACACAAGTGGACATGGGTGACTCATTTTAATAGCAGCTTGATTATATACAGATACAATCCATGAAATGATTGTTAAACTGGGCCTTTGAGAAAAGTGACAGTCTTTGCACACTGTGTGTAACATTTTGTACAATGATGAAGTAGTCGACCTTAACAAGATAAGTTTGACACAACTACTGTAGTTTGACTTTTAGTGTTTTGAGTACCGCATATACTCACGTATAAGTCAGGTCTTGAAACCCGAAAAATCGATCATAAAATCAGACCCTGACGTATACACCCATTCAAAAATGTGACACTTTTTTTTTTTTAACATCTTCTTGCTTCCTCCAATCTCGCACCAGTTTCTCAGACACATCAAATTTTGTGTTATCAGCGCAGTTACCAATTTCTTTCGACACTTTAACAACTTTTAATTTAAAACCAGCTTTATATTTTTATGATCGAATGCTTCATCATAGATAATGGATACTCTTACGATAAAGGTGTATGAAGGTGTGAGATACAAAAAACACAAAACGGTGAAAATGTTGCTTCGGAATAGTTTGGGTATTACCGTGTGGTCATGTCGACACAATACATAGGAAAAAAGGCAGTGTGCTCTGTGGTCACTTTCTCAGGTGGGCTTTAGCATATCATAATCTCTTGGACCAATATTGTGAGTTTTCTGCATTCGACTTATACGACTGACATCATAAAGTACTGGAAATTATATGGTAAAATCAAGTGCCAACTTATCAGTGGGAGAACTTAAACGCGAGTATATAGTGTATTTTGTTTTGCTGCAATATTATGATTATTTTAATCATCCTAGGCACCCATCCCCCTCCCGCCCCCCAAAGGGAAGTATACTGGGGCCCCAAGTGCACAATGGCCTTCTGGCTGAGAAACAGTTCTATAGTAGGCCAAGTGGATTAAAAACATTAAAAAGACTTATTTTGTTTTTTTTTCCTTTATAATAGTCAAAGAGGCATCATTAATTGATTCCACCACATGTAAGAAGCCTAGTGATAAAAAGAAAAATCCAAAAGGGAAGACCATGATGGCAGCACGGACCAGAAGTGGAGATGAGAGCAGAATGAGGAAACTCTTTGGGTTTGAACTTTGTGACTTGTCCAGCTGGGAGCGGCTCCTACGCCTCTTGAACCGACCTACTGACCCTGCGTCCTTGGGAATGTTTCGATTTCTTTTTGGTAAATATATTTGCCTTCCCTCAGTGTTTCATAATGTTTACTTGTCCCCTGTCTAACTTACCAAACTTCTGTAGGGGGTAGAACTGTGTTATCTGTGTGATGTTTGTTTTCAAGGATGAATAAGGTATGCATTGGGACCACTTTTTATCTGTGGCAGAAATGCCTGTGTAAAAATTTACAAAGGAAAGGTGATATTTAAGTGCTCATTAAATATTCTTTACAGTTTTTTTTTTTTTTATGTATTCCTTCCTGTATTGGATCCTCAAGTGTCTACCCATAAATGTCCTTTTGTGTTTTTTGCTTTTTTTTAAATCAACTGTGCATGCATAGATTCATTCATGTTCATCATCGCCATACTGTAGGAACAAAATCTTGAGCAGGTTTACCTTAATAGTAAAGGTTCTGGCATAATTATTTTCTTTTCTTAATAAATAGTATTGTGTAACGTAGTAAAATGACTCTTGGACAAACAACTGTGGTTATCTATAAATAGACAAGGAGAATGCACAGACTCTCACACACACACACACTCATATTCATGCCAGACCATTGGGTGGAGATTGTTGAATTGTAGATTATTTAGCCCAAAAATGCACATTTGAATGGGCCTTGTGGTATCATTGTGGGTAGGAAGTAATAGTCACCAAATGTCTGGTGAATCTGCAACTACAGCATATCTTTTTTTAACAAGCATATAAACCTTACTTAAAAATATTTGCATATTATGCAGACCTTTAGAAGCTGTACTGTGAAAATCCAAATGAACCACATAGCTGATTCATCATCATCAGATAACGAAATTAATATTATAAATGATTTATAAGTCTGCTGTTTTAATTTCATTTATTCCTTTAGCTAAGTATGTTATAGAATTTATATTTTAATGATGAAAATTGGCTTCAATCATTTTAAGTCTTTTTTTTTTTTTTTTGCAAATTAAACTTTAAAGAGGCTAATTATAACATGGTAAGCTTTGTACTGTTTAGGTATTTTTAAACATTCATGACTCTTACAGTTATAATTTATATACAGAATTAATATCTGCATAGAATGTGATAAAAAGTATTTAACAAATACACAGATTATTTAATTTTTTAATGTATAGTTTGTACTGAAATATACACAAGCTTTATTACTGTTCCATTTCTTGTGTATGTCAATTGACAAAAAAAGTTGGAATTTATATCAGACATCTTTTCCGGTCCGTGTTCATAACTGTCTTGCAATAAACTAACAATGAAATACATTTTAGCCTACATGAAAATGAATTGTTCAAGTAACAGTCTCTCAAAGCACTTTATTATGATTGGAGTGAGTAGTACTGGTCTGTAGTCATTCAGGCAGTGCTGAAGTAAAGTAAAAGTGTGCAGAGTAAAAGGCAAATTGTACATGATATTTGACATAGCTAAGGAACTGTCCAATAAAAGGAAAAAACTGAAAAGCAATGACAAAACACTTGCATAAACAAAAAAAGCTTCATGATAAATCCTCTCTCTTCGTGGTGTAAGGTACAATTTGGATAATCACTAAAATAAAGTGAATTGACAACTATGGTCACTCTCCTATTTTCTAAATGTACACTTTCTAATTCAGGGTCATGAGTTATAGTTTAGTGTGCCCACAATCTATAAATTAATTTAGAACGTCTAGCCAATCTAACATCCCTATCAAAGGCAGGACATTTCCATTACACATGTCTTAGTGAGGTAGGTGCTTCATAACGTTGCTTACATTCAAGCTCTTTCCCTGGATATATTTGGCATTATCTCATTTGAAATATATGATGTGTGCATTGCACATTTATTTAGCTGAATGATACCATCCTTTGCACAACATCCTTTCCACAGGATTGTTGAGATTGTACTTGTAATCTTGCTCCCAATGTTGCCTTGCTTCCTTTCCAAACTGAGGTAAGCTGGTAAATTCTGGAAATGTTGCATATATCTATATATTGTATTTTAGACTTGTGAGTAGAATTTAAAAGCATAAAAGAAAATGTTTATTTATTTTTCTGGGCCGAGTTGACTCTGCTCTTGTTTTGTCAAATTCGGTAAAATTCAAAGCCTTTTTAATCATAGCTGCTATCCTGTAGTATGGCAGGTATACTGCTCCACACAAAAATCTATAAAGACAGAAAGCCCCAGCCAGAGAAAGACTTTGTGTATTAGAGGAACAGTCACTTATACAATATATTTCTGTAACAAAAGTCTTCATAAGACTTGTTTGTTGCCTCAGCTGATCTGCCATTATTTTGATTTAAGTTAAAGAGAAAGTGTTTGTCTAGTAGTAAAAGTATCCTGTGGAAAGCAAAACCACTGCCTCTCCAAAAAATATATAGGAACATTCTAAAGCACTCCTTTTAATGTACTGAGTACATGTGGCAGTGATGATTATGGATCACTAATATTTGTTTATTTCCATGTTCTACAGTGAAATATTCTGAATTTATATTATTTATGTAGATAGAATCTTTTAGCCTTAAGTATAATAATTTAACCCATGCACCTGTGATTGGTCCAAACCCATATTAGTTCAGCACAGTAAACTGATATCTCAGTTTAGCTCTGTCAAAACCTTTTTCTTCATACAGAGAAAGTAAGACCTTTGGAAGTTCAGAATCTGCAGGAGTATATATTGCACTAAACAGTCGTTAAAAGTTTTATAATAAATGTCTACCTTTTAACAAATTTGTTTTGATCATGTGATATTATAGAAGGGACCACTTTTGTTTTTTTACTTAGTAAATAATTACTATTTGGTATTTTCGTAGAGGAAAACAATATGTGTAGAAATGGAATCTTCGCCTGCTACTGTTAATGGTTTGAAATACAAATTGTATTAGTAGAGCATAATGATTTGAGTTTCAGAGTAAGAGGAGTATGATGAGAGATAACAAAAGTATTATAGTTGTAAGATTTGGAAGAGAACAGTAAGTTATTAAGAAAATAGTCAGTTGATGGGTGATGCACTGGCAAAAAAGAAACATAGTGTCAAATAAGGGTAGAGAAAACCCCCTTATTCCCAACAGGTTGTAATTGCCATTGTTGATGACCTGTCTAAAGCAAGATTTAATGCAGAATCAAAAATCTCTTTATTTTTAGATAATTCAGAATTGAGGCAAAAAAGATTATTCTAGGTTTGCCTTTTTGCTAGTTTTTATTTTTATATTTCTTCAGGTCTTAATTTTAGTTTTATTTAACCTTCATACTATATTTTTAGTTTTAGTTTAGTCTTTATTTCACAAAGATATTTTTATTGTATTTGTGTATAAATTAGTTTCAGTTTTAGCAATTATGGTATGGTTAAAGCAATTTTGTCAAAGTTAATTTTGTGTCACAATGAGAGAACTGTAGACCCAATAGGTTTGGAAATAACATTTGTTTAATGTCAGTAGACACATATAGGTTTGTCCTGTTAAAAACTAAACAAAAATAAAACCAGATACAGAATATGAACTGACTATGAAAAACACTGCAGTTCTACATGCAAAATAGCAATCCAAATTTAAATGGTATAATTGAAACAAAAAATGCTGCTTTCTCCTTTGCACAATTTACTAAAGTCCCACCATAGCAGTGATACAAATGAGAGCCTGACTTTTTATGTGATTCAATACATCTTTCTGTTAATTTCCAAGAAAATTCTGTGCTCCAAAGAAGTGGTCATAATGTTTTGCAATCCAGATGACAACTGTCCACAAACTGAGAATATGCCTTCAACAAATGCTTATGAGGCATGGGCACACAGAAGATCCAAAGCCACTGGGGTAGGTTTAGGATACAAAACCACTCTAGCTTGCCAGAACAGAAGAGGTGCCCGTAAAAAAACCCCTGCATGACCTCCTCCTGATAATTTTGCATTTCAAGTGAAGCACTTTCAGATTGCCAAGGCTGGTTTTCTGGGTTTAAGCTAATTATTTTATTAACTAAGAACTTGAATATACAATGAATATAAATAACTCTGCTTTTCTTTTCAAAGATATTAGCTCATTAGACTGTAGGGTCAAAGAAACACTTGGATCCATTGGACAAGCTGCTGCAGGGACTGGATCAAATTTGTCACTCATGGGATATAACAGACATTTAAAATGTTGGTACAAAGACTTAACAAGAGCCTGTGCCAATTTTTTCTCTCCTCTATGTATAGCAGGGAAGGTATCACCTCTGACAGAGACTGGCTATCTGTTTGAAGCTGATCTATGTGCATGCCAAATGGCTCCAACACTTTAAGTTGGTTTTCCAAATTGACCCAGTCACTGGTCAATAGTGCATCCATCCTGGCTTCCTCAAAAACCTCATTAAGTGTAGCTTTAGTTTCCAGAAGTCACTTTGGCATGTCAAGTGTACTGTTCCACCATGTGGGGCAGTCACAACTCAGTGTTCGGTCACACCATTAGAAACAGAGGATAATGTTATTTTAATGAGAAGGTAAGGAGTTTAGTAACATAAGTATTTTTTTATTTATATAAACAAATGAATCACTTATTCCCAGTGCATCACAGAATAACTATATGATCATTTGGTCAAAGTCACTATTACCACTGTGGTTGCAGGATTTTGATTTGTCCAGTTTTACAGTCAAAGAGTCATTTTACCTCTGTAACCAATCTCATTTAAACAATTTTTGAAACTTGTTTAGCATGGTGGGAAATTACAATGTTGTTGTTTTTTATATTTTACTAGTTGTGTAAGCCTGTGCTGTAAAAAAACCTTGCGTCCTAGAAACTATTAAAATCACCAGAAAAAAAAACCTGAAATGTAGAGATGTCAAGAATTGAAAAGAACTACTCTGGGCATCTCTCTCTTAGGAGGATTTGTTTTGCCGACATGCTCACATCGCTTGTGCATTAGTGGTGGGAGGAAAAGTAAAAAGGATACCGTTTTGCTGATGTTAGCGGCTAAGCAACTTTGTCTTTCTTCTGAGGTTTCATTTTGCTGACGTGCTGGCCTCACTTGTGTTATTAGCGGCTAAGCGAGTTTTCTGTTTCCTCAGAGCTGGAGCCCTTACCCCGACTCCACCTCTCACTTCCGGGCTGGACAGACACACACACTTCCATGTGTAGACGTTTATATATAAGATGATGAAAGTAGCTGTTCTATTAATTTATGTGCACCCCACGATTTTATTTAGTCACATATAATCATGAAAACTGTGGTCAAAGATAATTGTATTTTTTGTTTTTTAGTGCATTTATAACTAAAGTAAATAAAATCATTTTACTTAAAAGTAAAAAATCCAATATAAATTTTTTTTTTAAGTTTTTGAGTATTTTGCAAATTATTTTTCTTTAATCATTTTTAATGAAAGGGAAGCTTCTTTAAAAGTATTACATAATATATCTTCCTTGCAGAATTATTTGAATACTAAAAAGAATTATATTTTGGTCTCTATTTTTCTGTCCAGGCTCTTATGGGATTAGTGCTGGGTCGCTGCGAAAAAAAACGTCGACAGCAGAATGGCAAGCTTACGGCAATAATTCAAGTCTACTCCTTTGCAAGAGTAAACAAGTAAAGTCGGCACGCATATTTACTCACTCCACTCACTGGAAAAGGCAAGTGGGGACAATCCAATGCGTCTCTCACTTGTATGCTCCTATATCTCACTATATTCTCTCTCTCAGTCATTGCTGTGTGTGCATTAATTGCAATTGCATAACCATTAAGTATGGTGAAATTTGTTACGTAATTGCATCAGTTTTGACAGATTATTGTATTGTTATCGATACTGAACATGTATGCAAAATATGAAGAAATTTGCTTCACCAAAAGTGGCTTTAAATTAGTTTTAAGATTTGACCCAGACAAACGGAAGGAGGAGGTCCAGTTTAATAAAAATAGATTACACCGCCTTCTCTACAGATATTATGATAACCGATTTATTTTTTTGATCTGTTTTTATTTTATTTAACTTAGTCTTTTAAGCTACTGTAATCATTTTGTATCATTTTAGTGTTACATAACACTTTTGTTTTTTTCACCCATCCATCCATCCATTATCCAACCCGCTATATCCTAACTACAGGGTCACGGGGGGTCTGCTGGAGCCAATTCCAGCCAACACAGGGCGCAAGGCAGGAAACAAACCCCAGGCAGGGCGCCAGCCCACCGCAGGGCACGCACGCACACACACACACACACACACACACACACGTACCTACACACCAAGCACACACTAGGGACAATTTTAGAATCACCAATGCACCTAACCTGCATGTCTTTGGACTGTGGGAGGAAACCCACGCAGACATGGGGAGAACATGCAAACTCCTTGTTTTTTTCAGTTTGCAAAAATGTTTTTTCATTTATAGTTTTAGTGTTGATTTTCATTTTAGTTAATGATCATAACCTTAGGCAACCACTGCAATTTTTTTATCATCCATATTTGGTGTATATACTGCTTGAACTAATTTACTTTAGTTTCTGTATAAGAATTATTTAGTATCTGTTACCATCTAACATCATAATCACTACAAACGGGATTGTTTTGTGAATCATGAAGCCCAAAGTTGCAAAAGAATTCCTACTTTGTGCAACCACAGTGAGCAATCATTTCAAAGATAGTGAGCTCCTTAAAAGAGAGAAGTAAAGAGTGACAAACCATGGGCACTCGGAGTCTGCCTTTCCTTAGCTACAGTCCACTCCTGACAAACTGGCATAGCACAGAAATCTCACACGTCTACGGCTGCAAATGCAAGTGCCTGGAAGCATCCTTGTAAGGCCTGTGAGATTAAAATAAAAGTCACAGCTACAGTTTAGCAAGGAAATTTCTACAAATGTTTGGAGTTAATTGACAGTTTTTACTTGCAGCGATAATGTGTTCAACCGGTTTGTGATAAATTATCTCATTGACCATTGCCTCATCCCTAAAACCACATGACTTTACAAAAAAGTGTTGAAACGACAATTGCTTCAGTGTTACCATTTGAGAAAATCTGTGATTACTTGGCAACAAATTAAGCAACAATCAATAATTTAATCTACAAACAAGCAAGTATTTAAAATAAGGTTAGGTCAAGCAAAAATCTGTCTTTCTCTCCAACAAACTATTTTGTGAACCTATTTATTCCGATATTCAAATACTTCTGGTAGGCCAGTGTCGATCTCAATAGCATGAAGCTTTCTGCTGCATCTGCAGAGAAGGAAGAAAATCTTGGAAGAAAGTTTTAACATTTCAAATTTGGACAGTGCAGCTAACATTTAGTTAGAGCATTTACTTAAAAATATTAAAGTGACTTTACATTAACTACGAGACTACACATACAAACAGTAGAATATCCAATAGAAGTCTACACTGATATTGAAAGCACAAGCAACTTGAGATCACATATAGACTACCTGTAATTTTATTTTTTAATAATGTCTTCAGGAAATGAATGTAACTATGCCATTTTCCTTTTGAATTCCCCCCCCCCCATCTCCTCCCATGTTTTATTCCCTGTTCTCCCCATCTTTCAAAAATAATAACAAATTGCTTGGAGGAAAAAGATGCCAAGTAAACAAAGTACTGCTAGTAATTTGTTTCTACTTCAAGCACTGCTTGCAGGAAAATAGGAATGTAATTGTACTGAATACACAAGATCTAAAATAAACTAATTACACTATATATCAAAGAAGTAAATTTTTTAAAATGCTAATGCCATTGTGCTCCAATACCAATCAACACTCATGCTGTCTTTGCAGCATGTCATTGGCACGCATGATATGAAAAGGCAAACTATGCACTATAGCCAAGCCACGGTGAAACACCATGAAGCATGATATTTTTCTATAATGCATGCCGAGTCACTTTTTTTTTTTTCTTTTTTTTCAAATGGTGGTAGAAAAAGTACAACTGAGGATGCTGTGTTTAATTAAGTTAAAGTGATTAACCCATGTACATTCTTTTTTCACAGTATTATCAGTAGAGCTCCTAATTATTCGTAATCCACAAACATTTCTCCCTTTCTACCCACTAGAGGGACAATAGTATTGTATCTCAACCATGTTTTGAATGACAATGTGAACTTTTAAGACATTACACAACCCTATATGGTTCTGTGCTTATATAGATCACAACTTGCAGTTCTAGGTAGTTTTCTAATCTGTGAGAGGATACCACTTTTCCTAGCTGTTTTTCCTGCACCAAACTCTGACCTCTGACAGAATAATTTTCTGATTGTTTCTTGCAATTATCTATCTCTGTATTAGTCATCATTCAGAATTTGGTAATCGACTGTATTTTTTAGTGGCTTGTTCTTTCGTGATGTTGTTAAATGAGGGAGTATGTTTTAGTTTATTAAATTATAAAATAAAAAAACAAACTGTTATTTGTAATGTCCCTGTCTCTTCCTAACTCAGGCATGTGGCAAGATTAAAACAGTAGTGTGACTGATCAATAAGAAAGGTTGTACTTAATAGTTTCATTTCTTGAATCAAAAGATTGCTTCAAGAATAAAGTCTGAGCCTGCATATGCTTCTGCTTTCTGTTCAAGGTAGCACCTTAAACCAGAAACTAGAGTAAATTTGATTTTCTTTATTCTAGGGATTTACTATACTTATTTAAATAGCTTGAGACATAGCTTTACATAACATTTTTCTGTCTATTATTGTCTCCTAATATGGATGCAGTGCAGAGTGTGATTTTTCCAGTTCTGAAGAACTGTGTGTCAACTGAGTTTTTAGTTGAATATATCTGCTTTTAAGCTCAATTCTATATTTTGTAGCTGAACTTGAATTGTTTAAGATTTGCATGCAATTGGTCATCTGGAGATATTTGTTTATGGTATACATATTGCTTTTTTATAATGTTTCTTCCCCTTTTACACTTAGATTGCATTGTGTGCTCTTGTTATGCAGAATTCCAGTGCAATGTGCTCTATATCTTTATTCTGGACAAATGAATATATAATTTCTTTCAAACGAAGTTGCATCACATTGGAGCCCAAAGTACTTCTGGTTTATCTTATTTGTTTCTGGATTGTGTTTTAGGGAAGGCCATAACTTATGAGAACAGAATGTCTGCCTACATAAATTCCATTCATTCATGGATCAACCTAGCAGTGTTGGTGTAATGTGAACCTGGGGGTCCCTGTTTGTTTACTACTTTGTTCCAGTCTGTCTGTTTCTGGAGAGCAATGTCTTTTTAATTTAAAAGTAAGAACATTAAAATAGGCATGAATTGTATATCGATTTACCTCAGATATAAGTAAAAAATATGGGGGTAATTATTGCTGCTCTAATTGTTCGTTTTTTGAAGCTCTTGAATTCCCGTCCCCTGTTTTTTTAAGTTGGGTGTAATCTCAGAATCTGTGCAGTTAAAATAGGACTAAACCCAGAACAACATCGCTTCAACTAGTCACTGCATTTTGATTATTCCATCCATGATCATGGCAATAAAAGTAATAGAATGGTTTTCTTTATTGTAATTTTGCTGTTATTTCACAGGAATGCTTATGGTGATTGATATTCCCCAAGAGCGAGGGATGAGCTCTTTGGATTACAAGTACTTGGATGGAATGGATGTATGTCGATTTCCATTGTTCAATTTCCTAAAGCCTCTGCCGATGGACTGGATGTACCTGCTTTATGTTGTTATGTTGTTTGGTAAGAGTGAATACTTTTTCATCAGGTATTTAGATATTGTTTGGTTGTGATGTTTACTATATGTTGCAGCGTCTATTTTATAATGTGAAATTTAAATAATGAATAATCGGCAATATACAGTGGTGTGAAAAACTATTTGCCCCGTTCCTGATTTCTTATTCTTTTGCATGTTTGTCACACAAAATGTTTCTGATCATCAAACACATTTAACCATTAGTCAAATATAACACAAGTAAACACAAAATGCAGTTTTTAAATGATGGTTTTTATTATTTAGGGAGAAAAAAAAATCCAAACCTACATGGCCCTATGTGCAAAAGTAATTGCCCCCTGAACCTAATAACTGGTTGGGCCACCCTTAGCAGCAATAACTGCAATCAAGCGTTTGCAATAACTTGCAATGAGTCTTTTACAGCGCTCTGGAGGAATTTTGGCCCACTCATCTTTGCAGAATCGTTGTAATTAAGCTTTATTTTAGGGTTTTCTAGCATGAACCGCCTTTTTAAGGTCATGCCATAGCATCTCAATTGGATTCAGGTCAGGACTTTGACTAGGCCACTCCAAAGTCTTCATTTTGTTTTTCTTCAGCCATTCAGAGGTGGATTTGCTGGTGTGTTTTGGGTCATTGTCCTATTGCAGCACCCAAGATCGCTTCAGCTTGAGTTGACAAACAGATGGCTGGACATTCTCCTTCAGGATTTTTTGGTAGACAGTAGAATTCATGGTTCCATCTATCACAGCAAGCCTTCCAGGTCTTGAAGCAGCAAAACAACCCCAGACCATCACACTACCACCACCATATTTTACTGTTGGTATGATGTTCTTTTCTGAAATGCTGTGTTCCTTTTACGCCAGATGTAACGGGACATTTGCCTTCGAAAAAGTTCAACTTTTGTCTCATCAGTCCACAAGGTATTTTCCCAAAAGTCTTGGCAATCATTGAGATGTTTCTTAGCAAAATTGAGACAAGCCCTAATGTTCTTTTTGCTTAACAGTGGTTTGCGTCTTGGAAATCTGCTATGCAGGCCGTTTTGCCCAGTCTCTTTCTTATGGTGGAGTCGTGAACACTGACCTTAATTGAGGCAAGTGAGGCCTGCAGTTCTTCAGACGTTGTCCTGGGGTCTTTTGTAAACCTCTCGGATGAGTCGTCTCTGCGCTCTTGGGGTAATTTTGGTCGGCTGGCCACTCCTGGGAAGGTTCACCACTGTTCCATGTTTTTGCCATTTGTGGATAATGGCTCTCACTGTGGTTCGCTGGAGTCCCAAAGCTTTAGAAATGGCTTTATAACCTTTACCAGACTGATAGCTCTCAATTACTTCTGTTCTCATTTGTTCCTGAATTTCTTTGGATCTTGACATGATGTCTAGCTTTTGAGGTGCTTTTGGTCTACTTCTCTGTGTCGGGCAGCTCCTATTTAAGTGATTTCTTGATTGAAACAGGTGTGGCAGTAATCAGGCCTGGGGGTGGCTACGGAAATTGAACTCAGATGTGATGCACCACAGTTAGGTTATTTTTTAACAAGGGGGCAATTACTTTTTCACACAGGGCCATGTAGGTTTGGATTTTTTCTCCCTAAATAATAAAACCATCATTTTAAAAACTGCATTTTGTGTTTACTTGTGTTATATTTGACTAATGGTTAAATGTGTTTGATGATCAGAAACATTTTGTTTGACAAACATGCAAAAGAATAAGAAATCAGGAAGGGGGCAAATAGTTTTTCACACAACTGTATTTACTTTTACAATGTTTTTCATGTTCTTCCAGGAGCACTTGGGATCATGTTGGGCTGCCTTTATCGCATATCCTGTCTGATGTTTATCAGTACCTACTGGTATGTGTTCTTCTTGGACAAAACTACTTGGAACAATCATTCCTACTTATATGGGCTCATTGGATTTCAGCTGACTATCATGGATGCCAATCGATATTGGTAATTTGCTCTTTTTCCTTTCTTTCAGTCTCTTGGTAACCATGGCTAAGCTTATACATTTTAGATAAAGCAAACTATAATTTCCATTTTAAGCTTCGAGCACTGGTATTGTGATGGACAAATGTCTAACAGGAATACAGGGAATTAAGGAGTTCTGAAGTCTGCAGGGAGACGCATTTTTTCTTATCCTAAGCCAGATACACTTTTATTATTACTGTTATTATTATTTTCTATATTCTATTTATTTATTTTTTGCACATATCCATTTCTTTTAAGATGGTGTGTAACTGATTATAGAAAGTATTTCACTTATTCACTTGATTTAGCACCTTATGATTTCTGACTCTTCTCAAAAAATTAAAACTGTCATGGATAAAATGATGATTTTAAACCATTTCTGACATCCAGCATAATGTGACAAAGGAACTCAAGGGTATTCCAGAAACAGAGGTTGAGGTACTGTATGTTTATAGCAGTGGCATTGTTTTCCAACTTAAATGGTCACACCTTGTGTGTGTATGTGCACATGTGTATATGATTTTGTCTGTGTAAGATTTAAAGTATCTATTATAATTAACCAAGTACTTATGTGAATGATTGCCTCTTACAATGAGAAATACTATGATGTAGATATTTATATTGTTCTGGATACTACTGCTTTCACTACACTGTAGCATGTGCAGCTAACTGGAGCTGCTGCTGTAAACATCAATTTAGGAAAAACATTAACTAAGTCTGAAATTGAATTGTTCATTATTTTCGCTGGAAACTATTAACTAATTTACCCAGATGAATATTTTCATTTCAATTGGTGATGGAAAATGGTAAATGTATATTAGCTTGTAATCAAATTAAAAATGAGGAAGCTCTTTGTTTAAGTGTCTTTGGAAGTAATTTGCTTTTACTGCTTTCAGGTCAATAGATGGGTTCTTTAATTCAAAAAAAAAGAATGCTCATGTGCCCCTATGGAATTATACAGTACTGAGGGCCCAGGTGAGTCAATGGCTTATTTTATTCTTTCTCAATACCAAACTTTCATTAATATTATTTAGGGCATGTTCCCTTACCTGCACATGTTCTGTAAAATAACAGGCAGTTTTTACATAATATTAACACATACAAAATCCATTTGATTATTCTTTTCAGCTTTTTTTGTTAAGAGGCTTTGTAGGTTACTTAAAACATTAAGAGGAAATCACTAAATGTTTCAAAATATGTTTTATATCCCACAGTCTAAAACATACAAAGAAATGGGTGAAATGTTTCTTAACCAGCAATATAAAAATAAACAGGAAATAAGTAACTTATGTGTTTCTGTTAAAGTTCTATACTTTTGGACAACAAAGTAATATTATGTTCTGCCAGAGTATGGGAGGTGGCACCAATTGTAAACCCACAAGAAGGTCTGCTGTCAGTTAGAAGCAGGGTGGTACATGGCCCAGAACTAAATGAAAACTATGAGAAGCTCCTTAGCAGTTTTTGGTGAGTCCCACAAGTTAAAAGAGGGCCCATTGAGAGCCTTATATTAATTATGTGGGCTACTTGGGTATACTGGGAAGAGAAGTCTTATCAGAGAATGAAATTCAGCACCCTGTTGAATTAATATTGGTGCAGCATCTTAACCATACATTTCCTTAAATAAATGATAAAACACACAGCATTTAAGCTAAGCATTACAGTAATACTTGAGTTCTTTTAAAATACCTTTTTTGTGGGGTTTGGGGTTTTTATTAAAGCTATAAAGAGTTCAACTAAATGGTTTAGTTTTATGTACTCAGGAAAGAATCATTTGAGGATGCGAAGGAGTTAACTCTGTGTCAGTGTAAGCACACACCTGCTTTTTGAACAGCTACAGGAGTCTGTTAAAACAACTGTTCTTGTTTAAGACATCATCTTTATGCCTTAGTGCTTTATGTTGTGACAATTGTCACAGAATTTCAAATCTTGGACAAACATCAACTGATTAAAGTAAAACCTCAATGTTAAAGCGATCCTACCTCAAAGAAAATTAAAGACATATTTCTTCTATATTGCTTTTGAAAAAGTACACCTTGAAATTAATTTTTGTTAATTATGATTGAAGTAAACTTTATGTTTCATATTTTATGTATTATACTTTTTTTGGCACAGGTATGTTCAGCTGTTCTCAACACATTATTTATTCAAAATAAAAACATGGCAAAAATACATTTGCAACATATGGTGTATTATGCATTTGTCTATTGCAGAGAAAGAAAGCATTCCACCATGTTCCTTATAAATGTTAAGACTTAAAGTAACTTAATGGCCAGGGATGCTTGACTTGCTTGTTTGGACGTCAGGGAATGCTAGACATGAAATTGGAGGAACTCCTGGCAAAGTTGATTGCCCAAGAGTGAGTTGAGAGTAAATGGCACCTGAACTGTGGCACCTGGAACCTATGGGACTAGGCTGTCCTGCAAATCAAACAGACATTTATTAAGGGAAATAATTGCTGGTGTTGCCCAGAAGTCATCCAGCTAATCACCAGAATGGGGTTCAAAGTCATTGCATGGCAAAGATACAATTGAGTATAGAGTTGAGAGGAAGGTTTGGGTTGCTGAGATGGAAAGGATCTAGAGAGTTAGAAGCTGAGGAAGAGAGTGTTTGTTGCTATTTCTGTAGGCAATTGGACAATGCACTTCATGTGTTGGACAATGGTGATTGTTTTGTCTGTTGAGTTGCACTTTCTCCCTTATAGTTCATATGTAATAAAGGCACAGTTCTGTGGTGTTCTGGGCTTTTTTGGTAGTATTTTGAGTACAGAGATCTGCAGTGAGGGTTGTCTTCTATTGAACAACATAAATCCAATTAATTCTTGTAGTACTCCTCTATAACAAACACATTTGATTTCAAAACCACATCTATTCTGAAATCTATTTATGTATATAAATTTACTTCCATTTTCAGTTGTGATCAATTTCCTGGCCTGTCTTTGTTATGTTTTGCCTTGAATAGTTTTATCATATAGATAGATAGATAGATAGATACTTTATTAATCCCAAGGGGAAATTCACATACTCCAGCAGCAGCGGCATACTGATAAAGAACAATATTAAATTAAAGAGTGATAACAATGAAGGTATAACAGACAGACAATAACTTTGTATAATATTAATGTTTACCCCCCCGGGTGGAATTGAAGAGTCGCATAGTGTGGGAGAGGAATGATTTCCTCAGTCTGTCAGTGGAGCAGGACAGTGACCGCAGTCTGTCACTGAAGCTGCTCCTCTGTGTGGGGATGATACTGTTCAGTGGATGCAGTGGATTCTCCATTATTGATAGAAGCCTGCTCAGTGCCCGTCGCTCTGCCACGGATGTCAAACTGTCCAGCTCCGTGCCTACAATAGAGCATGCCTTCCTCACCAGTTTATCCAGGCGCGAGACATCCCTCTTCTTTATGCTGCCTTCCCAGCACACCACCGCGTAGAAGAGGGCGCTCGCCACAACCGTCTGATAGAACATCTGCAGCATCTTATTGCAGATGTTGAAGGACGCCAGCCTTCTAAGGAAGTATAATCGGTTCTGTCCTTTCTTACACAGAGCATCAGTATTGGCAGTACAGTCCAATTTATCTGTGTGTTACTAAACCAAAATATGAATAGTACATCTTTGTTATTTGTTGCATTGTTTGCTACTTTTTTTAGTTTGCTACTCTTGCTTGACAGTCTATCCTTTGAGTAATGGTGTTTCATCTTTTTGTTTTTTCCTCCAACTGATAGATTTTTATTGTGTACTTCATAGCTGGGGTCAAAAAGCTTGACGGAGACTGGGTTGGGGGATACTCAATGAACTATCTATCACAACACTGGCTTTTTGATCCCTTTAGGTAAGTATGATGTGTAAAAAATAATCTCCATATACAGTACAGTATGTGACAGGGAATGTTTTGGTACATTTGTGAATGAATAATGCAGCCTCTTTTGCACAATTTCTGATTTCCTCTTCCTTTCTTTGTAAAAGTGTTATTTTTTACAAATTGAACATCATCTATATATCTTATATAGAAATTAGCATAGGAAAGTATAGAACAATAATTGGATTAAAGAAACTGAACCAAAAGATACAGGAGTCAGTTTATTTCCATTATCCAACTTTTTTTGAACCTCATTCTTCCTGGATAGACTTTCAGACACTTAAAGATTTATACTTGCAATAATGTATGCCTTGCACGTTTTAGGACAAAATATACTAAGAATTGAGCAACCTAATCTTAACTCTGGAGACTTGGTTTAAACTGGAAAATATAAATTGTCATAATCAGATTGAGAAGAGCAGAGTTAGGAAATCAACACGCTTTGCATTGATAACATGTTCCAAACCTGTCTTTGGCTCAGATCCCCTCTTAATTGGACCTTGAGTTCTTATGCCATAGGGGATACTTATGGACTGTGGAGACATGCAAATGGCAGACTTCTCAGCAGCAGGCAAGTTTTGACTGAGAGCAGGCTTAGATGCTTCTGTCTGCAAGTACTTTCTGAAAGTCCACTGTAAGTGACTCCTGTACAGAAAGAACGTGCAGGTCCACTGCAGTACTATGATTACATGTAGTAGCACTGGAGGAATTCCATAAAAATGAGTCTTGGTAGCCAATAATGGCTCATGAGCCACTTGTCATAAACGAAAAAGTGGAACCAAACAAAAAGTTTTCTCTGTGTAATGTGCCATTGGTGTCTTGTAGTACATGGCTTTTTTACTCTACAAAAATTTTTGTCTGTACTTTACCATATACTGTATGCAATAAGAACACTACAGTAATTAGTTGTTATCAGTGTAAGACCTTTGACATTCATCTTATATTTTAGTGAAGTGTTATTTGACATAATGAGACACAGACAGGTAATGCTTAGTGATACTCCAAAACAAGACTAATGTTACACATTGCAATATTGCATATGCTTTTATTTAAATGGAATTAAGTATTCTTTCTGTTACATTCAATAATCTTTCTGCATTATGTTCCTACTGTCCTGAAAAAGAGCATTAGAACAAACAGCCTGCTACTTGCTCTTCACTGATTTACACTGCTGACACCTACAACTAAGCACACTGTCAGCAAAGGATGCAGCACCTTAAGCACCATTTTTTACCATTAGTGTCACTTCTGCACCATCCTTTGTAAGCCGCTTCCTTTTTTTTATGAATTTTGATGTGTGTCATAATGTGTTGGGTAATTTTGAAATTAATGTTGCAGGCTGATTTTCACAGATGAGATGACTAGCCTGATTGTCGTTCATGGTGGAGGATTGATCCTTGACTTGACTGCTGGGTACCTACTTTTCTTTGATGCAACACGTCCTATTACTATTGTTTTTGTTACCTACTTCCATTGCATGAACTCTCAGTTGTTCAGTATTGGTAAGTTATCTATGTTTGTTATTATGTCTGTGATAATGATTAAAAATCTCATTCCCTAATATCCTGTAGTTTTAAAAATAAATATCTCTAAGAAGTCTTGTTAAATTATGCAAACTCCTTTTTAGTTGCTTAGATCATTGATAATATGTATTTAAGTCATATTTGTAATAGCACTTAAAACTACATAGACCTTTGGCATAGGAAATATGAGATTTGTAGTTTTATAATACATTTTATGAAGACAGGTTGATTCCTTTGAAATAGGTTATGAACATATAGTGTGTGTTCTAAAAGCACATTTTCTGACCATCTATAAAGTAACACACCATGTTTATACAGATCCTAGCCATGTTAACTTGTCAAAATCAGGTAATAGGATATGTTTGGCAGTATTTGATATATCTTGCTCTATGTTTGTCTTCAGCACCTTTCCTCTGTACCCTTGTGTTTCTGAACCTTTCTTGATCAGCACTCTCTCACTCTTGAGCAAATTCCTATTAAAGCCTGCTTCTCAGACTTTATAATTTTTAGGGGCTTTGCTTACTTCCTGTCTGTTCTTATACTTCCTGTCATTGATGATGACTCTTAAGCATGCCTCTAATAGCTTTACTATTCCTTGTGTCTCTTACACTCGCACTTCACTAAAGCCAAACTGACCAATCACATTGCTCTAAGGCAGCGGACAACACAGGAATACGCACATAGACCTTAATGTTTTATAATAAGTAGATGCTTAACACAGTAAATATGTGAATGTGAATTAGAAAAACAAAAGCAGGATAATAATCTATACTAATAAAAGGCAAAGCCCTGACTGACTGACTGACTGATTCACTCACTGACTCCCTCACTCACTTACTGACTCATCACTAATTCTCCAACTTCCCGTGTAGGTAGAAGGCTGAAATTTGGCAGGCTCATTCCTTACAGCTTCCTTACAAAAGTTGGGCTGGTTTCATTTCGAAATTCTGTGCATAATGGTCATAACTGGAAGTGATTTTTCTCCATTTACTGTAATGGAGTTGAGCGCGAAAGCCGTGGGGGCGGAGTTTCGTGTGACATCATCACGCCTCCCACGTAATCACGTGAACTGACTTTTAACGCAGTACGTAGAAAACTAGGAAGAGCTCCAAAACGCGGTGAAGAAAACATGCATTATATAATTGAGAAGGCAGCGAAACAATAGGAAGCGAGCGAATGACATATATACAACCATATTCATGAGTGCTGCTACTTCGGAAACAAAGCACGGTGTAAACATAAAATTTAAATTAAGTTCATAGACAGGCTGCCGCTGGCGTGCATGCCCATGGGTAATGCAGGATACAAGTTTACTGAGAGGACGCAGGATATAAACGAGAGTTGTATATTATTGTTATTAATGGCCCGGGGATATGAAGCGCTGGTAACACAATAAACTACAGATCCCATAATGCAGCGCTTCAGCGGCCTTGCCGAACACTTACCGCGTTAATCAAGTCTAGCTTATGATGCTGCAAGTTATTGCGAAGCTAGCCCACGCGATGCCGAAAAGAAAAGTTGATTCTGAAAATAGAGCCCTTAAAAACCGATGGGAGGCTGAGTATATGTTTACTGACATTGCCGGTAAACACGTATCTCATTTGTGGAGCTAATGTGGCTGTAATTACAGAATTTATTCTAAGACGGCACTATGAGACAAAACATCACGATAACTTGAAAGACCTGAATGCAATGCAGAAGATATAGAAATCAGAAGAGTTAAAGAAGAATCCAGCTAGGGTTACCACTTTTAATACAAAAAAATAAGGGACACACACTTTGCAGACTCTACTTAAAAGACCCGCCCTCCTCACTGGATAGTTAAAAAGACCAATCAAACTAACGATGACATCAAGTATTACCCAATCAAAAGTAGGAAAGGAGGCATCTTCATAAAATGCGTGTGGGATGATTTGCATGAGACGCTGCTATAAAAAAAATTATAAAAAAAATACGGAAAGCAAAACCCGTCCCGTATTGATTCAAAACGGGACACGCAATTTCATTCTCAAATATGGGACTATTCCGTATTTTAAAGGACGGGTGGCAACCCTAAATCCAGCAGACGTTTTTATCCGTGCAAAATCACAAAGTGATTTCAAGTGAAGCTGCTTTTATGGGAGACACAAATGCACCAGTGCAACTTGCCCCACTTTCCCTGTTGCCAAGTAATGTTGAACCAAGTCGGCACAACGGTGTTCTCAAATACGCACTTTGCTGATAAACTGAGCGCACTGAGTTCGCACAGCGCTTTGGTGACTTTGAAGAACAAAAACAGAATTTTGAGTTGTTTTGCAACCCATTTGCCGTCGATGTGGAAACTGCACCTGTGCAGATTCAGATGGAGGTCATTGAGCTGCAGTGTAATAGCACACTGAAGGCAAAGTACGATACTGCAGTGCCCGCACAGTTTATTCACTCCATTCCCGCACAAATGCTCCAGCTTCGTCTACATGCGGCTCTAACCTTGTGCATGTTTGGTAGCACATATCTGTGTGAGAAGCTCTTTTCAGTGATGACGACTAACAAAACAGCACACAGGAGTCGCCTCACTGATGAACACCTGCTGTCCATCCGGACAATCTCCACAACACAGAACCTCACACCAAACATAAACGAACTTGTTGCCAAAAATAGATACCAGGCGTCCAGCTCTAATAACATGACATAAGAGCAAAGACAACTGAATGATTTGATTTGTTATTGCTGAAAAGAACAAATTTTATTTATATTTCCAGGTTTTGTTATGCAGCATGTTCATATTTGAATTTGTATAATTTTGACAGGATATATTTTTATAGAGAGCAAAATCTTTTGGAATATTTCAAATTTAAGTTTATTTTTTATGTAAAATTACATAAGAGTAAAGAAATTTGAATCTTTGTTATTTTAACGTTTACTTTATTTCTAACTTGTATAATTTAGACAGGATATATTTTTATGGAGAGCAAAATATAAGTTATTTAAGGTTTGAGTTGATTTATTCCGGAATAATATTCTGTCGACTAAATAAAAATTCATTCTATTTAAAATTTAAATAGAACTTGAACAGAAACGATAGTTCATAATATCCAGGAAGTCTTACACGTAAGAGCGGGAGTCATCCGTTTTAACAAGCAGCGTATTGCACTGATACGAAATAGGCTGCCCATTTAATTATTTAGGAATGGATAAATAAATTAAGATTTTGTACAAATAATGTTTTTCATTTTTCTTCCTTCATGGATTCTGTCACCCCCAGCAACAGTTGCTCGCACCCCAAAGACTGTATATAGGTGTATATATGTGTGTGTGTGTGTGACGATGTGGGTTCTGGCTCCACACTCCCTTTGATGTTGGAAGCACTTGAACCCAACACCGTCGATAATGTTGCCGAATGAGCTAGTCAATGGAGGCAAATTAAGCATCTGAGCAAGGGGAAGGTAGAAAGTGCAAAAGTGCTTTTATTTAAAACAGTCAACAAAAACAAAGTTCATAAATAGTGCAGTTCTTCAAATTCATTAAATAAATAATCCATAAAAAGAACGTGGAGTAAAACCAATAAATAGAAAAAACAATCCTTAAAAACGAGAGGTTAAAATCTTTTTAGGAAGCAGTCTTAAAACCATCAACAAATACGGTGCTCTTCTGTTAGCGTCTCACCTGCTTATCCCGTATGGGCCAAGCAGCAGGCAAGACGCTCTCTACAGCTGCCCTCCTCAAACACACGCAAGACTGGAGACCTCCCGATCCCTGGCTTCGGTTTGGCTCTCATCCCAGCCTCGAGACTTGGACTCCTTGGTCTCCAGGACGCTCACACCAAGGACTGCCACTCCAAGCCTCCCGACTTCCGCTGCCTTTCTGCGGCCTTCTGCGGCTCGTCGCTTTCACCTTGGTCACTCCCGCTACCTGCTCGCTCAGCGGGAGCGACATCAACACAAACACGTGGGTGTCGGCCTAACACCCAGCTTCCTCGCAGCTGCCCACGAGCGCTCGATCGGCGCTCACCACACTCACGCACCGCCTGCTTCCTCGCTCCCTGTAACCTCCGTCCTCATCTCTTTTTTTTGTTTTACACCGATCGTTTCTTTCTCTCTCCCTAAAACCGACTCGCGCTTCTTTTAAAAACGTGAGGGGCCATCACA
The DNA here is from genome assembly GCF_016835505.1 of Polypterus senegalus. Taxonomy (NCBI): domain Eukaryota; kingdom Metazoa; phylum Chordata; class Cladistia; order Polypteriformes; family Polypteridae; genus Polypterus; species Polypterus senegalus. The sequence goes on from NC_053164.1 coordinate 101,194,276, forward strand.
GCTGCAGCATTAGCCACGGGAGCAATCACGAATGTGGGCAGTTCCTCACCTGTGCACACGGTGAGAAACGCCACATCGACGACTGCCCGCTGCTCGCTAACAACGCCCCCTCACGAAGCCGCCTCGGTGCGATGATTATTTATTTAAAATCAATGGCCTTTTCTCCACGAGCTGTGGACCCATAACACCACAGTGTGTATGTATATATGTAGATATGTATGTATATATATATATATGTTTATATATATATGTGTGTGTATGTATATATATGTATTTGTGTGTATATATGTGTGTGTATGTACAGTAATCCCTCGTTATATCACGCTTCGATTTTCGCGGCTTCACTCTATTGCGATTTTTTTCTCATACACGCTTACGTCACTACGCATGCACTTTCTGAGAACTTTTATCTAAGCCCTACGATGGCTCCTAAACGTGCTGCTTTTTCTAAGCCTTCTGACAAAAAAACTAAGTGCCGGAGGAAGATGCTTACTATCCAGGAGAAGGTGAAACTCTTGGATATGATTAAAGATGGCAATACCCTTAAGATTTTGTACAAATAATGTTTTTCATTTTTCTTCCTTCATGGATTCTGGCACCCCAAAGACTGTGTGTATATATATTTATACATAAAAAAAAATATATATAAATATATATATTAGTAGTAGTCCACCGTCTGAGTGTTACATGGAAGCTTATTAGGGTACAATGAAAGAAAAAAAAAAAAAAATAATTTCCACTTTAATCACATAGTTTATTTTGTCATTAAAATAGAACGTCATAAACTTCATCTTAAAATAGTTTAATTTACTAGTTTCTCAAATACCATCGTAGCCAAAGTAGCATGTTAAATGCTTTGCATCTTATGTGTGTGAATCACTACTTGCTTCTTAAACGGGCTTTCTCTTCCTCTGACAGGACACAGAATCCATTACATTCATGATAGTGCCTAATAGGAATTAAAGCATGTATTAAACATGGGAACATGGTGGCGCAGTGATAGTGACGAGCTGGTGTCCCGTCCAGAGATTGTCCCGAGATTGCCTCCCACAAGATGCTTGCAAAGCTGTGCGTCACCTTTGATGAAATAATTTATTGCAGCAGTACTGTCTCTTTCAAATGTACTAACCCTCAATTCCTGTCCTTCCTTTTCTTTCTCCTAGTAACCAATCACCACACAATCAGCTCTTTAATAAATGTCAAGCCAATGATTCTTCAAACTTTTAAGGAACATTGAAATATCTTTGTAGTACATGTTTAATTTTTCTATCCATCCAGTGTCGCGCCAGCCTCAGCAAGTATACAGCATGAGGCAGGAATAATGCCTGAATGGGGCACCAGCTCATCTCTAGCGCTGCAACACCGTGTCCTCGCATGTTTAATTATTAACAATATGGATTATTTAAATGATGTTAAAATTGTATCTGTATAATGTAATAAACATACTTTGCTGCATTTCATCTTAGAAATGATATCATCATCATATGCGCTTTTAAAGTGGCTTAGGTTGTGCAATATTATAACTGTATCGCAAGTTTGCAATGAGGTAATTGTACTTGTTAGTACAAACAGTTCTACAAGGAGTACTTGATGGACTGATTGAGTGTGTTTAGAACTCTTGGGATGAAACTCTTTCTGAACCACAAGGTCCCTACAGGAAAGGCTGTGAAGCGTTTGCCGTATGGGAAAGTTCAAATAGACTGTACGTATGGCTGAGGCAGCGTGTGCTAGATGCTGTATACCATTTATTCTTTTTCTGATCAGCTGCTGTAGAACTGTGATTTCACACTCCGATACAGTGGGATAAATACTCTTCAGTGGTGCAGTGAGAGTAACAATGCTAAAGCAGCTATGGTCTTTGGGATAGTTTGGTCATTCCGTTGACCATTATATTGTTACAGGTTAATTACAATCAGATGCCTTAAACTAATAAACAGTATGCGGTTAATTTCAGTGTATTTGATTAAACCGCGTCAGAGATGTGGATCCAAAAAAGAAAGGAAAACCGCACAGGAACGATAGCACTGCTTTGACACTGGGTGCCACCAGTTTGCAAAACTGAGCGGAGAACTTGCGTACGCCAGGAATTGACCAGGCGTGAAAATGTGCATGGATTTACGGCAAGTTTATTTTTTATACATATCGATGTGAGCGTGGAAACGGGCGTATGCAAAATTTTTATGAGTACGCACTGTTTATAAATGAGGCCCCTGGTCATGTCCTGATCTACTTTTAATTAATTTGCGCAACAACAACAAAAAAAACTCTAAACAACATGTACCAATAGCCAAATTATCTTGATGAATTTATAAAATTAACTGATAAATGGTCATCATTATCACTAAAGTTTTTTTCTTTTAAACCGATTGGTGAACATAATTCTCTAGAAGTCATCAGCCAAATATAAATAAAACAAACATTTATTCAAATAACAAAAGAATTGCATTAATTCTATAGCCAAATAATTAAATCTGGAATACCCATATTTGCAAATGAAAGCAGTTTACTTTGGGAAGCGTGCCTTTTTTGTATGGAATTGTCCCAGAAGGCTTTTATCTTGGTAGTAGTTGTTGTTCTGCAAAAAAAAAAAACCTCTTGATGTTTCATGTGGGCATTTTTTTTTTTTTTTTGCTGGTATAGTATTACATATCTGAAAATCTATTGATTTCATACAAGTAGTATACCTGTGTTTTAGAAATGGTTACTTAATTTTGGTGCCATACAGCTTTTTTGTTCTTTAATAAAAAAAAAGACAGACTTAAGAGTGCTGTACAGATGGCCAAATGCAGATGTATCAGCCTTTTTACAAATTTTACTAAAGAGTAAATTACTAAGTAAAGACTTGAAAGTCAAAAAAGTTCTACTTAAGAGAAAGAAAGCAAAAACTCCCAACATTGAATTCTGCATAAGAATAAAAATAAACCTATAAGGGTTCTTATTATTTCATTCATAAACTGTCTATTAGATTGGCCACTTATCTTTGTCATGATCATTCTTATCAAAATTCACACATAGCACGGGGTGTCTGCCTACTGGGAATGTGTTGTTTTTAGAAATGTAGCACATACTTGAACCTCCATATATACCCCTTCAGTAACCATGGCGAAAATATTAAATAGACAAGAACCCAGACAAATATGGTGCAAATTTCAAATTCACTTAAGAGAGAAACTTTCTCTCAAAATATACCTTGAAGTATAATCCTTTACACATACAAATCTAGGCAGAAGAGAAGCCATTGGAAACATTCATTGTTCCTTTCTTCAGGGTGGAGTGCTTCTACTGCCCTGTCAAGCTGTCCTTGTGTAACGGCCCGTGTCTTGGTATCTCCTTTATGCTCTTGAGATCTTCTTGCGACGGCACATATGCCATCCTGGAAGAGCTGGACTACCTGTACAACCTGAATCAGTTGCAGGTACAGCCTCATGCTACCACTGGTGATAAGGAAACTAGCAAAACTAGAGAAGAATCGGTCAGAAAGGATTAGGAGAGAGCAATTGTCTGTGGCCACCTCCTGTAAAACCAGTCCGTTTTTGGGGGTTGCTTTGCTGTTGCCTCTCCAGTGGACCTGTTATCATTTTCATTTGATTTATAATCGCTTATGCCTCCTCTCTGGACAATTTGATATGCCTGAAACTTAATTGACTTTTTGTTAAAGTGTTACCTTAATTTTTTGAACAGTATGGTTTTCTAGATTGGTAGTTTCTCAAGAAATGGACTAATATATTTAGTCTCCATGCAAAGTGTGTTTGATGCAATGAATGAATTTAAAATGGAACAGGATTTTGTCTCTTGTAACTTTTACTTGAAAGTAACAATTATAGTATTAATTTAAAAGATGTCTGCCATGGGTTTAATGCATTTGCTTAATGTTTTGCTTCATTCACTCAAGCTGAATCATTGAAAAATTTGTGTCAATCAAATCTTTAGTAGAAAAATGTGTTCTTATCAAATACGTGTTTTGTTTAATTCAGTCTTATCAGGCAGAATAGGGAGTATCCTACACATATCTTAATAAACATCAAGTTACAAATCTGTATTAAAACAAGATTTTGAAAGTTAATGTATTTTTTCTTATTTCAAACAACCCAACTCTTAAGTCTGAAATATGTTTCTCATTGTTAGAGGTTAGAGAGTCTGAGACATTTTCAGTAGTGCATTTGTTATTTCTCTGTGAAATTTGAAACCATGGCTATGTTAGTGCATCTCTATTTATTGTCAAAATGTTGTGATTTATGATATATTATCATGTTGTTGAGATTATGAACACCTGACTGTTTTATTTCCTATCCAACAGTGAGGCCACAATAATGTGCAAATGTGCATCCAGTTGCTAAGATGCATGGTTTGTTTCTTATGAAGAAACTGCTTATTAAATAAAGTACTTAAAATTAAATGGAAAAAAAATAAGATTAAGAGATACTAATTGTTTTAATCTTGGTAGACTCCTATATTACACTACTTTTCCCTTTTGTACTCCTTTTATTGTGTAGACTTTATCAGAATGCTTCAGCTCCCATAGACTTAACATTGTTAATAAGGTATTGTACTTTATAACTTTTCCCCACCTTCCCCTCTACATCTGTAACCTCAGGCAATGACACAGAGTAAAATGACAAGCAGGAGTTAAATTACAACTTTTAATAATGTATTATTGATAATAAAATAATAATAATGAAGCAAAGTGCATGTGAATACAGTAATCCCTCCTCGATCGCGGGGGTTGCATTCCAGAACCCCCCGCGATAGGTGAAAATCCGCGAAGTAGAAACCATGTTTGTATGGTTATTTTTATATATTTTAAGCCCTTATATACTCTCCCACACTGTTAACATTATTAGAGCCCTCTAGACATAAAATAACACCCTTTAGTCAAAAGTTTAAACTGTGCTCCATGACAAGACAGAGATGACAGTTCTTTCTCACAGTTAAAAGAATGCAAACATATCTTCTCTTTAAAGGAGCGCCGTCAGGAACAGAGAATGTCGGTGAGAGAGAGAGAGCTGAGAGAGAGAGTGTGACAGAAAAGCAAACAATCAAAAAATCAATACGTGCTGTTGAGCTTTTAAGTATGCGCACCGCAATAAAGCAGCTGCAAAGAAGGGAGCAATGTGAAGGTAGCATTTTTTAGAGTAGCGTCAGTATCTTCTAGGCAAACAGCCTCTGTGCAAACAGCCCCTCTGCTCACACCCCCTCCGTCAGGCGCAGAGAAAGTCGTAGAGAGTGAGAGAGAATGAGAAAAGCAAACAATCAAGCACCACTCGGGAAGCACATCGTATATCATTGAGGAGTTTTATTTAATACGTAATACATGCTCTGATTGGGTAGCTTCTAAGCCATCCGTCAATAGCGTCCCTTGTATGAAATAAACTGGGCAAACAAACTGAGGAAGCATGTACCTTAAATTAAAAGACCCATTGTCCGCAGAAATCCTCAAACCAGCGAAAAATCTGTGATATATATTTAGATATGCTTACATTTAAAATCCGCGATGGAGTGAAGCCGCGAAAGTCGAAGCGCGATATAGCGAGGGATCACTGTATTGGTAAACATACAACCTGATAAATGCTAAACGTGTAGTTTCAGGTGGCACACAAACGTGTAGCTACTCAAATGGTCAAGTCTTTGTTTCTAGTCCACTTTCTTCAAGACAGGCCACATGCCTGTCTCAATATGGCTACCAAGTTGTGCACCTCTTGTTCTTTTCATGGCTGTGATGTGAGGGAGAGAGAGGGAGGTGTAAAACGACCAATTTTATATATTTCTATCCAAATATTTAAGTCAATTGGGTGTCCTGGTACAGAATGGCCTCGGATTCTAAACCAAACCCATACAGCCATACTTTACCAATGGGTACACACACTGCTACCATTTGTTTAGCTGAAGCTTGCCAGCTGTGAAACTTTGTGGCCTTCTTACAGGGGTTGGCTTATAAGACTATCCTGCACAGAGTCCCTTGCCAAACCAGTTTGAGGCACCCCTTTCCACCATGCAATAAATTTCAAATCCTGAGTCAATCGTGAAGTTTCGGGGGTTGGTTAGTTAGACATCAAAGCATTGCCGTTCTCATTAATGAAATACAACATGCCTGCTGAAACACTTAATAGTACATTTGCTTTGTCTGACTTACAAATAAAGACACACAAAATATTTATTAATTTGTATATAAAATATCACTCTACCACAATAATCCACTGTGGTCCTTATTTTTTCCCAGGAATACAGATTAATCATTGGTGGAATTCTGTTGTCCACTAAGACAACAAAAAAGGATCAAACCATCTATTTAAATTACACACACTGTAAAAGTCATTAAGTTTAAAATATTAGAACAAAAGCCTGGAGTTACACCATCACTTCACAGATAGGGCTGCCTATGACCTATGGTCAGTGTTCTTTTTGTTCTTTTAAAGCAAATCCAAAATTAAACATTTTTTCCCCCTTCCAGGAATGTTTCCCTATGCCATGCTTGCTACAACACCACTTTTCTGCTACCCTGATTGGCCTAGACGTTTATTTGCAAAGTTTCCTACCTGCCTAAGAGGAGTACTGCCACCTGTGATGACAAATCCACAAACTAGTGTTTCTTGCCTTTACCCTGAAGTTGAACTGAAAACGAAAGGGTTAACTGCTGAACAAAGCCTGCAAGTCAAGCCCACCAGAGCAAGTCTGCGCCATAAGCTGGGGGCAGTCTTCACAATTATCTATATTGCTGAGCAGTTCTTCTTGCCTTACTCACATTTCATCACTCAGGTATGAGCATGTGTATCAGTCTTGCTATAATTAATATACATACACATTAAGATGTTCTTTAGTACATAGTTAAGCATTTGCTTAGAAATATGAGAAAGTGATGATTTAATATTTCTTGCTTTAGTTAGGATTAAGACTTCGAGCATTTTTCAGTTTTTCTGATTTAACACCTCTTGAATCTCCTTTCCTTATTTTCACAACTCCCAACATTGTGTTTAACTGTTGCTACAGGGGTATAACAACTGGACCAATGGTCTATATGGTTACTCCTGGGACATGATGGTCCATTCTCGATCTCACCAGCATGTTAAGATCACTTACCGTGATACCAAAACTGGGGATATTGGCTACCTGAACCCAGGGGTAAGCAGACTACATCATATTTAATATACAATAAATTAAATTTCACTATACTGTTGGTTCAGCAAATCTTCCAGTGGCCTAATGTATTCAGCAGAGGCATCTTTTTCAGTCTTTTTTGTTTATTTCATATGAGCTGCTAATTTATCTCTCCAGTGTGTAAAATGGGTAAACACCTGTTTTGGCAGAAGTAGAGTATATGTGGCTATCTAGTAGTGCTGCACTTAGGGTAGGGGCTGATTGGGCGCTCAGCTGTAGTCCTCTGGAAGCACATTAGTTTTACCAGCCTAGATGCTGTTGTCAGACAGTATCAGGAGAAATTTCTCTCTTGTTCCAAATGCCAAGGAGCTGATTCTGAAAGTGTCTGCGAATGTTGGACTGGAACAATATTTTTTGGTGAGAGTTTGCATAATTATCTTTAAAGCAGTTGTTTGCATACAGATTGAAGAAAGAAAATGGACGTACTGTATACTTGCAGGGTCCAGAAACTGGTGGGGCTTTGTCTTCACTAGGTAGAATATGTAGACTTTGGTGTATTTAAGAGAAACGGACCATAAGCCATCTGCTATTTCCTAGGAACTGGTCATGTGTAAGCACACTTATCCTTGTGTCTTTCATAGGATATATGTAACATATGATAAGAAGGTGAGAAAGTTTCACATTCTGAGTTTCCTTTGTGGAGGCAGCATTTATGTCAAGGACATTTGTATCTTGTCATGTGACATTTAGATATATTATAATGTGACTGTGTTACCCTTTTTCTAATAAAACTTCTTAGGTATTCACCCAGAGTAGACGCTGGAAGGATCATGGTGACATGCTGAAGCAGTATGCTGTATGTCTGAGTCACCAGTTGTCAAAGTACAACATATCTGAACCAGAGATCTCTTTTGACATTTGGGTATCTATTAATGAGCGTTTCCAGCAGAGGTAAGGCACTACCCTACTACCTGAAAATAAAAGCTTTAGTTAGAAATTGAATATTTCTTGTCCAAGTAATTGGTATTAGATTGGTAAAGTGTGCAGAGAAGACAAGAAAGACCTCACAATTGTGGCACATGTTCAGAAAAAAAAAACTCTTTTACACTCTCTAATGAGAAAAAAGGATGAGTTTTTCTCGGTACCTCAAAAAAATAGTTAAAATATAAGATTGGGATGTTGATTGCTACATTCTGTCATTGAAATGACACACTTTGGTAGGTGTGGATTCAATGGTAAGATTTATATCATCAAGCTTTGGTTAAGAAAAGGGAAAAAAACGCTTATTTACATTTGTTTTAGGTAGTTTTTTTTTTGGTATAAACTGCTATTTTTTATTTCAGTTCTCCAAAGCTGAGTAGGTTAGATTAATTGTTGATACTAAATTGTCCCTGTATTAGTTTGGGAGGGTATATGCGTGAGTGGGCCCCGCTGTAGACTGACTGTCCAGAACTGAATCCTGCCGTGTGGTCAATGCTGCCAGGTTATGTTCTGTCCACCATGACGATGAATTGGAATAAACAGGTTTGAAAATATTAATAACCTTTTGGTAATGATAATAAAATGACCACAAACCTATGTTAGTCCTATTGACCAATTAATGTTATTCTGTTATCTTCTCTTATACAACTCTTCATGTTTTAGGATATTTGACCCTCGTGTGGATATTGTGAAGGCTGACTGGTCACCTTTCAAACCAAATCCTTGGCTTATGCCATTATTAGTTGACCTTTCACCTTGGAGAGCAAAGTTTTCAGAAGTTGAAAATGCACTGGACAATCAAACGGAAGTAGTTTTTATTGCTGACTTTCCAGGTGGGACAGTTTTCTTTGCTTATTCCCTTTGTTATTTCAAATAAAACAAAAATGTCAACATGTGGTGACTTATAAAAGTGTTTTGACCCTTTTGGGCTAAGCATCTTATTTTAATTAGGTCTTTGTTACAGTTACACACACACGTAGATTTGGGGAGTTTGCAAAATTATATGAAAGTATATGGATCTCCCTCCAAGCAATGTTTACTTAACTCTGAGTGCTGAATATTTTATCCAAAAAACTCTGTTTTTTGAAAGTACACAAAATAATGGTTTCATACATAAATTATCATAGAACATCTGTGGCTGTGTGCTGTTTCTGCTGTCTGTGCCTGTTCGGTGTCCCTGGCAGCAGAGGCTGTGCGGGGGTGACTCAATGGCCAGCAGGAATGTATGGCTGTCTGGCTGTGTTCATGTGGCAGGTGGGTTGCATTGGCAGTTGCAGTTTAACACAATCTGGTTTGTACCTCTTGTCATTGTAAGGAACAGCCAACCCCCCAGTCAAATGTCGACATTGACCCTGAAAGCGTTAATCATCAGGGAATTGAAGCTGTTAACCACCACCTAGTCACTTCCTTCAAAAACTCTGTATCTGAACAAGAAAGACACTTTTGAGAAATGCACTGAGTTGACAACAATCACTTTGAAATACTTTCTGAGGCCAGTGGCTGAGTGAGCCATAAAAGTCGAGTAGTTAAGCATAATCAAGAGCCCTGATTAATGCTGACCTTTATGGGAGGATGGCAATAAAAAAAGTATAATCCTAAAAGACAAGTGCATATTATTAGATTGATAGAAGGAATGTGATTGAATAAATGTAGTGTTATAGATAGATGAGGGCAAACAATTGCCCATGCTTCAAGAAGTAGTGTCCCTAAGGTGTGAAGTATGGTTGCAGCACCATCATATCATGGGGATGCATATCATCAGCAGGAATTGGGCAGTTCATTTAAGTTCAAGAAACAATGACTGTAGCACAGCATTGGGAAAACAGCAAGCTAATACAGACTGTCCAAAATTTTTTTTTTGTTTTACTGCTGTGAAAGAAAAATGAACTGCTTGCAAGCTAGTAAGGGTTAAAAGCTGAAAAAGCCGTTTTGCTATAACAAGGTTATTCATACAGGCGTCTGTCATAAGACAGGGTGCAGTAAGCTGACCTAGGACAACTTCCTCTTTAGGAACGTGTCTGTTAGACACAGGAAAAATGACATTTCCTTCTTTAGGACCCATTTGACACATACACAAAACAGAAATGGATGGCCGATTTGCGCAATATAAGACAAAATGCTTAGATAAATGATATTATGCTTTCTGATAAGTAAGGGGAAGAGGAGGGAGGAAAAAAAATATAAAGTTGACCGAAAAGGGGAATCTGTGCTCTTCTGCCTTGCAATGCATAAATCCATGTACTCGTCTGTTACTGAATAAAAGCTGATTGATTGAACTATTCCTGTCTTCCTCTGAGGTTTCTTCCACACTACCAAAGACAAATAAAGGTGAAGTTTGTTAGGAACAGTAAAGGTGAAGTAAATATTCAGACAGTGAAATAGTAAATGCTCCAAACTATTATTTTTGTGAAGTCTAGATGTGTGAAGAGGTCAATAACATTCTAACAGTAACAGGGACTACCAAGGATATTTGAACATTGAAGAGGGAGACGCAGTGCATAAATTACAGGCTGGACCAGATGACCTTTTTTTAGAATATTTAAAGAGATTAGTGAGTACAAATATATTGCATGCAATTTAATCATTTTTCAAAAATCACTGAATACAGAGGAAATTCCAGAAAATTTTAAACTAGCAAGTATTATCCCATTACAGTAAATCTCTTACATATGAACTTTCAAATTACGAACTTTCAAAGATGTAAACGTGCATGTCCAGTAAATTTAAAAATTATTTAAATAAGTGAAAAATTAAACATTATACCATAACTTCAAATTTCAAGGCAGTGCATAAGTTAGTTTGCGTGTCTACCGCCAGGCAGAGTGCAAAACCAACACTATTACTGCTTACATTCTCTGTCACATGCATGCATCCTCTACAAGTGGTTGTTTTTTTGGCTGTATCTCTCTTTACGTCGAGTTAATACGCTTTATTTCAATTACAAAATTTTTAGAAGTAAGTGTAAAAGCAGTGGTGATGTACTGCTAAGAAGTGCCAGTCGATAACAATGGACACAAAAGTGAAAAGAATTAAAAGAGTATAACGAGGCAAAACGTTGGTCGACATTGCTCTCGTTTGTATAACATGAACTGTAAATTCATCTGCACGATTCTAAAGAACAAGGACAAGATCATGGAAAATATTTTTGTTACGTATGCCAGCTCACTAGCCATAAACAAGTCTACCAAGATCAGCTGACTGAAAACATGAAAAAATACAAAAATAAATAATAAATAAATAATATGTGGGTCACAGACTTGCACAAGAGAGAAGGTGAGTCCAGATTTTTTAAAAATTCCATCTTTATAGTAATCTCAAAGTTATCCAAATGGGAGCTGTTTCTTCAGCACTCTCAGTAACCCCAATATGCATGCAGTGACACTGTTATCATCTTGCAGTCGCTCCTTTCTCAGATTAACAAGTGAAAAAACAGCAAATGAACACAAGGCCAAGTCAGCATCTTTTTTTGTATGTTTCCCATATCAACTAGTGGGCAACAGACATATTACTGAACGAGTCTCTGAACTTGCAATTACACCTTCAATGGACAAGCAATTCCTGCCTGCGTTAACAGAGTTTCGGGGCAGAGCACAGTTGGTGGATAGTCGGGGTCTTAAAAATCTCAATTTAAAAATATTAACTTTTCAAAGCTATTTGTACTGTGCGCACAGTATAAATATGTTTTTGGTATGTGTTGAAGAGAGAGAGTTGTTAGGTCTGCATATGTAATCTCGTTTGCTAGCTGTAAGCGAGTCTACTATACCGAGATTAGCTGATGGAAAACAATCGAAGTAAAAAAATACAGCTTTCAGTTTGTTGTTAAAACACACTAGAAATCTATAACAAAAAATACAAATTAACTTTTAAAAGCACTTTCTTCTGTACAGATAGCTATACATGTACATGTTTTCTATAGGAGTTGGAGGTAGGGGGTTACATTGTGTTTGTTTGGTGTATTACAAAAAAGACACGGTGCTAGTGGAAGTCCAGAGAAGATAAACTAAGCTGGGTCCTGTAACGTGAAGGATGTTCTATGAAGAGAAATTCAATTTGCTGAACCATTTCCATTTAAGCAAATGAAGAAGGAAGTAGTTTGGTGGATCCCAGAGATTACATTACATTAAGTTCTTCAACACCATTGAGACACAGATGTGAGTACTGTGATGCTCTGGTTGTATATAGCTTTGGCATCTCCCTGTTCCTTGGTCAGCGATAGTTAAGATATCAAGATGATTGCGTGCAATTGGCTCACAAACAGGCAAGATAGGTGAAAAGTATTTGGTGCATTTTATTCCACACAGGCAGTGTCCAAATACATATGTGCAGTGCAGTACATTTAATAGTAGTATAAATAATCCACAAAAACTAGTGCTCATTATGGGATTTAAAATCAAAAAAGTATGTTACATTTGAAGAGTAAAACCACATTCTTCCATTAAAGGGCTTTTGTCCCAGCCACCTCACCTGCTTTCTTCTGGGATGCCCAAAGCCTGGCTCCATTGCCCCAACACCATTTTTTGGCATTGTTTCTATTACTCACCGCGGGGCCTCCTCCTGCCCACCTTACCTACTGTCAGCCTTATCAGCTCACACTCCTGATTGAACTCTTAATCTTAATTTTTCTTCCTTTACTTCTTTTTCAAGAGATGTGAGTGGGTGGAGCTCTGTGAGGAACTGGGAATGAGTGTGGGAGAGTTTGAAGGTTTGTGATTTTGCCATTTTTTTCCTGCTATTTTGTTCTATATTGTTATCCTGCCCCTAACTATTTTCTTTGTGTTAAGTGCAGTTTATAGTGAGGAAGGCCAGAATGGTCACCTCAGCAGGTGTCCGTTTTTGAAATTGTGATTTAGAAAAGCTCATCCATCAACATGGATTGAAGCTATTGCTGGAAGCGTCCTGTTCTCTGGAGGAATGAGTGTTAGCTATAGGGAATGTGATAGGCTTTGATAATGTTCGTTGAGCCTTAAGAATAAGTAGTGTCATTGTTGGTTTTTGTTGCTGTAATAGATTTTGTTCACAGATTGGTAGAAAATGAGGTTGCTTTCAGGGACATTTTAACTCCCATAATGCCTCTTACTACTCCAGAAAAAAAGATCACCTTATCTAATGTACCATCTTTTCTTTCTAATAAGACCCTTGAAATAGAGCTGTCTCATTATGGACAGTTAGTCTCACAGATTAACACTAGAATCCCTGATGCCTATGAAAAAAGTTGTAATGCTGAGCCCCCTTAAATTCGTTTGCAAGTCATCATCACCGTCTTATTTTGCAAATATGCCAATCAGCACAAGCAGCCCCAACATCTCCAACAGAGTGTAATTGCAGACCGCAGTACCTACGAGGTTGGCTATCCCATCCCCCAACGAGGCAGCTGAAATTAAGTCTCTTTATTTGTGAGTTAGGTGTCAGTAATTGTATAGGGAAAATAATATATCATTATTTTGTATACATACATTTCATGTGTGTTCCGTGTCTACAATGATCTGTGTAAATGTAGGATGACAGGAAATGTGAGGCAAGAAATGTTGAACACATAACTAAAACACAGATTTTTTTCATGTTGTATAATAGACAAATTGTGTGTGAAGACTGAAGTCCAGATATCAAATAAACACTTTCATAAAAGGTATAACAAAACAAGTGCACTTTTATAAAAAAAAATATAAATTAAGAAAAAGAAATCATTCAATATGCATGTTACTGGCAATGTATAAAAAGTAAAGCTCCACTCTAAATTGATAGAAAGTAGACACGTCACCGGTAAGGACTGTTGTCTTATAATCAAAAGGTTAGAGGTTCAATTCTGGATTCTCCTTGCATTTACTGTTTTGAGTAGAGTGTGTTGAAGCAGGCAGACAGGCAGCACCCTCACCCCCAAAGAAAGCACTCGGAGTCTCAGGACAGACAGCAGAATCAGGCTTTATTGTATGGCACACATACATGCTCATCTCGGATGGAACAATGAGTATCCAGCCATAAGCACCTTTCACATGTATTACATTTCTTATTATTTAAGACGTTATTCTTCCTCATCTGACTCCTAACATTTCATTATTCTAATCCTCCCTCAATTAATTCCACCAATAATTCTTAGTTGAGGAGGTGCCAAACCAAACACTGTCTATCTTATCTGTTTGATAAGGATAATTCTTGCTTGCTAACATTATTTACACCCAAAGAGTTTACATTCTCCTTCGGCTCTCTAGCACGTCTGACCTTTGGCTTATGAAATAGTAGCGTTTTCTAGCTAATACAAAATAATAAAGAATATGTAGACATGAATCTTTTTAATCCTAACACTCACATATTTAATGCTTATAAAAAAACGCCTACTTTTCCATGTGCTCCTATAAAAGCTGCTATTATTGTTATTAGCCGATGTAAATATACGGTACTTGTAAAAGTTATCACTGAAGGGATAAAAGGCAACATACAAATGCAGCTCAGTCATTTCTTGTTGGTGTCTTGTTGAGCAAATGATTTTGAACAATTTTTTTTTATTGAAGAGTCCAAGAATAAAACTTAATAAAAAAAATTGTTCAAATTCAGTTTTATTCAATAATCCAAGAATAAAACTGAATTTAAAAAATTGTTCAAATGACTTGATACAAATTTTACTCCCATGTCGTGACGATGTGGGTTCAGCTCCATGCCCCCATCGCTGTTCTGAAGCCCTTGAACCCAACACCGTCGATAATTCACCGAGATGAGCTAGACAGTGGAGGCAACAACATAGCAAGGGGATGGTACAAATGTGCAAAAGTGCTTTTATTAAAAACAAGCAAGTGTCTATAAAGTGCAGTGATTCAAAGTTGTTCAAATAAATAATCCAATAACAAACATGGAGATAAAAAAACAATGAATAGAACAAAACAATCCTTTAAAACCTGAGGTTAAAACATTCTTTAGGAAGCAGTCTTTAAAAACAAATGACAAGCCCGGTGCTTCTTTTAAACTAGCGTTAGCGTCTCACCTGCTTCACCCATCTGGGCCCCGCAACAAGTGAGACGCTCTCTCTGCAGCTGACCTTCTTTGTGCCTGCTTCTGCTGTCAGTTGCCTTACCGATCATTGGCTCCGGTCGGCTCCTCCGGACAGCTACTCTCCACGACCAAGGCTCTCACACAGGGAACACCACGTCCCAATTCTCGACTCCCGCTACCTTCTGCGGAGAGTACTGCACCTTCCGGTCACTCCCACCCTGCGAAACAAACTCTGCGGGAGCTACCACAACCACTACTTCTCCCAGGTGTTGGCCAAACACCCAGGCTGGCTTCACCCTCTTCTTGCTGCACCGACTTGCTGTTTCTCCTCACTGCTTCCTGCTTCCTACTGCAACCTCCGTTTCCTTCTCTCTCTCTTTCCGCTTTGTTTTTTTTTCTCCTTCTTAACCGACTCGCGCTTTTTTATATATTGAGAGGGGGGCCATAACAGCTGCAGCACATTAATCCCAGGAACAATCACCGATGTGGGCAGTCCCTCACCTGTGCACTAGGTGAGAAACGCCCACATGGCAGATCGCACCGAGATCATCCTACAGCCTCCATGCCCCCTCACTAAACCGCCTCGAGCGTGGTGATTATTTATTTAAACAGCCTTTGCTGAGCGAGCTGTGGACTCATAACACCACACACGTGTGTGAGGAAAAGTAACATCCTTTACAAGTACCATAAATTTATACTGGCTGTTACACAATCAAATCAAATATATGTTTTATTCAATAAGAGTAACAATAGGAACAGCTTACTACTCAAAATGGTAAATCTAGGAAGGGCCTGGAATCAAACCCACAACCACTTGATTACGAGTCAGCAGTTCTTACCTCAGCACCAGGTCATGTCAGCATTGTACCCTAACCCTGAATAAAATCACACTTGTTTTCTTATACTTGTACCTTTTGTGAAAGTGTTTATTTGATATTTGAACTTAAGTCTTGACATATTATACACTTCATGTCAAAATTTTGTCATTAGTACTATAACATGAAAAAAGTTTCTGTTTTAGCAACATTCAACATTTCTTGCCTTGCATTTCCTGTCATCCTACATTTACCCAGAAATTTTTTTGACCGACTTGAGTAGCAGCGGTGGGGAGGATTGGATAGCAGGTTGCTTGCTGCTTGTGCTGATCGACAAATTTGCAAAACAAAAGACATTAATGGCTGAGAAAGGGTGTCCTTTTTTTTTTTTTTTTATTAAATGTCTCATCAGAGTGTAACCTGAATGAATGTGTATTTTTAGGTGGGGATTTTTACATGCACCATTAATGACACCCTACACAGAAATCATGCACTTCCCCTCCCACAATCAGTTAGAGAACTCAAAGTGGTCACTGAACAATATCAGCTGAAGGATGTGTGGAGGGCTCTGAATTGGGGCAACAGACAGTACAAGTGGGCATAGGTACAAGGTGGCATTCTTTCCCTTACCAGGCTTGATTGATTTTATAATTTTGATCATCATTTTAGCTGGTTTACATTCTGTGTCATTGTGCCCACAAGTCTTTCCAATCACATACTGATTGCATGCTTATGTCACTCTTAAAGACAAAGTTCTCAGTGGCATTTTAACAGCCTTCTATGTCAGGACTCCCATTTTAAAAATTGTTCTAAATGCTTTTGGACACAGGATTAATCAGTTCTCCTGTCTGAGTCCTCTCAGAGTGGTGGGATGTTGGTAAAGTGCAGATTCGGCAGTTCTATCGGTAGCACATGCTGAATGTCACACAGAGCTTGAATGGTTTTATGAAAGCATTAGAGGAAGACATAGCAGCATTCCAGCAGGACTTTGATTCCTCTAGGGGCAGTGAACAACTTGAAATGTTGAAAATGAAAAAAAAGTGCCCTTACACAACTGACTGTAAAGTCCAAGATGTTTTGGTCAGAGCTTGATTTCAAGCATAGAATGATTTTGATGCTCCGGCCAAGTACTTTTTTGGGCTGGAAAGAAAATGGGGCCAAAGCAGAATGATCCTTCTGAAAGTGAATTAAGAAGCTTTTTTAAAAATAAGGGCATTTTCTGTTGATTTTTATTCTAAACTTTTTTCATCTGAACTGATACTCCCGGATAATACGTGTCAGAGTTTTATAAATGGCTGCTGCAGGTGCCAAAGGAAAAGTTAATGGTTTTACAGGGAGGGCTTACCCTTGAAGAACTCTCATAGGCGATGGCAAGCTTTCCAGTATATAAAGCCTCAGGTGGTGTTGGGGCCTACTGTAGCATTTTACTGATTGTTTTACTGATTGTACATCCCTGAGCTGTAGAAGGGATGTTGTCACCATCATTCCAAAAAGGTGATTTGTGTAATATTAAACACTGGAGGCTAGTAGCCTTACCTTGTACCAACTACAAAATTTTTTCCACAGCATTGCCTACTATACTGAAGGAGGTGTTGAGGCATGTCATTCAGCCTGATCAGAGTTATGGTCAATATACAGTATAACAACATGTTTTTTATTAGGAGAGAGAGAGAGAGTTTAGGAGTACACACTGATACAGTGCATTACCGCACCCACCACAAACCAACTCAGGGTCCAGATTAGGACCTGAGTGTAGCCATGCAATGGGTGATACCTCAGCACCACACTAGTTCAGAAGGAGTGGAACAGTGTGAAGTTTTTTATGGTGGCTGGAGTGCCAATTCTGCCACCAACCCCCAAATTTTTACCTGCAGGTTGGTGGGCCTACATGCATCCCTACATGGGATTGATGCAGATTAGTGTTATATAGAACAGAGTCCCTTTTGGCATTTATGGGATTCGAACCGGCAACCTTCCGATTGACAGTGCAAATCCCTAGCCTACCCATTTTTATTAGGGATACATTTAATATCAGCAAACTGTTTGGATTACATGGTGGCCTAATTTTGTTGGACCAGGAGAAGGCTTTTGATTGGGTGTAGCACTAGTACCTGCGGCTATTACTAATGGGATTTGGATTCCTGCCTTTCTTTCTTTCCATGATTCAGGTGCTCCATAGTGATATTCAGGGTATACCAAAAATCAATGGTTGCCTGACTGAGCCTCCATTTAGCATGAATAGAGAGATTAGGCAGGGTTGCTCCATGTCAGGCATGTTTTATGCCTTGGCTATGGAGCCCCTGCTGATCAAATTAAGGAGAATAGTGGCTGGATTGTCTGTCCCTGGGTGTACAGTGCCTCTAAAGATCTCGACATATGCAGGTGACCTCATAGTGGTAGTTGCAAAGCTGTGTTGTAGATCGGCTAGTATCTGTGCAGAATGAGTTCCAGAAGGAATCCTCCGCTAAAGTAAATTGGACCAAGAGCTCTGGAGTATTATTAGGATAGTGGATGGGTCCTTTTCCCTTCATTTCCATCTGGACTGAAATAGACGAGATGGTATTACAAACCTAGGAATACATCTGGGAGGAATAAAGAGTTACTAAAAGAATTAGGAGGGAGTTGCAAAAAATGTCAGAAATCAACTATAATTGTGGAGATGGCTACATCTCCAACTGTCATACAGAGAGTGGATGCTAATCATAAACAGTCTCATTGCATCTGTTCTCTGGCACAGGTTGTCTGCCTGCACCCTCCATGTAATTTGATTACTCAAGTGCAAAGGGAGTTGGTAAATTGTTTTTGGAATGGAAAACATTGGTTGAATCAAGGCATTTTGTACTTGCCCAGAAGTGATGGTGGACATTTGTAATAGGAAAATGCTTTTGCAAAAGCTGCTCTGTGGTCATATGGCTGTGTCCTGGAAGCCAAAAGCATGTGCCAAGTAGGCAACCTAAAATTGGACAGGCCCTTTTCTTAATAGACAGGGGTTCCTTCCCTGTTGGAAATATTGCAGACATTTACCGAAGTGTGCTGAGAAATTGTCAACAGCTGGGGCCTCATTTATAACCGGTGCGTACGCACAGAAATGTTGCGTAAGAACTTATCCACGTTCAAATCGCGATGTATAAAACCTACACTTGGCGTAAAGCCACGCATTTTTCCACGGTACCTCATACCTTGTCGTACGCAAGTTCTCCGCTCGGTTTTGCAGACTGGCGGCACCCAGCATCAAAGCAATGCTACTGTTCCTGTGTGGTTACACCTTATTTTCCTGACGTGGCTTTATAAATACACTGAAACTAACCGCATATTGTTTATTAGTGTAATGCATCTGATTGTAATTAACTTGTAACAATATAATGGCCCAGGGAATAGCCATAGTATTCCAAATACCATAACTGCTTTAGCGTTGTTACTCTAACTGCACCTTCTTTTAGTTGCTACCGTTAGGAGTTGCCACAGCGGATCATCTTTTTCCATATTGCTCTCACTGCACCACTCGGAGTATTTATATCACTGTATCTGAGTGTGAATCACAGCAGCAGCTGATCGGAAAGAGAATTATCGGTATACAACTTCAAGTACACGCTGTCTCAGCCACGGCAAAACGTTTCAAAGCCTTTCTTGTACGGACCTCGCGGTTCAGAAACAGTTTTATCCCAAGAACTATAAACGGACTCAATCAATTGCTCCTTGTAGAACTGTTTGTACTTATAAGTACAATCACCCCACTGTAAACTTGCACTACAGTTATAATATCGCACAACCTGAGCCACTTTATAAAGCGTGTATTTACATATGATGACGATATCATTTTTAAGGTGAAATGCAGCAAAATATGTTTATTATATTATACAGATAAAACTTTAACTTCATTTAAATAATCTATATTCTTCACTGGGAGTGTCGTGAAGGATAGAATAATTAAACATGTACTTCGAAGATATTTCAATGTTCCTTAAACGTTTTGAAGAATCGGCGCTCTAAGCTTACAGATGGCTTAGCTTCTATTACAGAGCTGATTGTGTGGTGATTGGGTATTTGGGGAAAGAAAAGCAAGGACTGCACTGACAGCTACGCCAATATATATTCAGGGCCGATCATGGCGACGGGCAAAAACGTGCCCCACACGTGGGCGGCCAAACTCAAAGGCGGCCGTTGAGGAGACGTGCAGCAGCCAGCGGCGCTGCGACGGCGGCTGTCCGCCTTTGAATTTTAAAGTCTGAGGGCGGCCGACGACTATAGCAGCAGCGGTGTTTGCAGTGAGCAAAGTTTGACAAAGTTTCGTGTAGTGTGTATATTAGTCGATGCGTTGATGCCTATTAGGGACTCCACATACATAGCGATTTGCTCGCGCGAGTGGGCGCAAAAGCCTTTGATGGTCGCCGGCTCATCGCATGCTCTTTCTGAACGGTTCCATTGCTTACCATGTGTTTACGACACGCTTGCGCGTAGCTACGCGCGACCAAAACTGTGTGTAGTCCCTTAGTCAACGTTCAACTTGCATGTTTCATGGTTGCGTCGCGAAGGCGATAGATTTCATGTGAGACGCGTACGTTCCTCAGCGGGATTGCGAGTCAAGAGAAGCGGCAAAAGACAGCGGGGCTGCGGCGATCTCTGAATTGACTGTTTGTCACCGTGTGCAGAGCTGCCTGTTGCTTAGAACGATTAAATAAGCCGGCTTTCTAATCTAGGCTGGTTTGATTCTTGATTTGATTCTATTTGTTTGGACTACACAAAGGCTCAGGACTCGTGGTTCTACACAAACGTACGTTATGATTATGATATGCTGTTTCATTGAGAAAGTATGTACAGATTTTTTTAACACTTTGAGCCCACATTTTCACCGGCAATGTATTTTTACATTTAAAATGACCATTGGTGGCGCACGTGGGGCTTAAAGTGTTAATGAAATATTTCAGAAAAATTACAAACTTTTACATGTTTACTTATTGCCCAATGCACACTGACTTGACATTAGTGTGTATTGTGTATATGTCACTTGTGTGAATTAGGCCCAAGATTATTACAAAATTATTATTATATTTGAATTAGCCCTTTATTCTACCTATTTTGTAGAATGTCCGAGAGAAAGACAAAATCTGAAAGCGGGTGGTACTACAAGCAAAACAGAGAAAAGAAGCTAGAAGAGAGGAAAAGTCTACAGGGAGCTCTAGACAAATATATTTTTCATCCAAAAACTTCTGAACTTCCTAGTACGAGCTTATCACACTTCGGACAACCTGCAGCTGATTATGAAGTACAGCACCTAACACCATCTTAATCCTGTTTGAAGTAATACATGTAATAGTAATATCCGTCATATCATAATAGAAAATAGGTACGTAGGGCGGCGAAACCACATTCGCAGAAAGGCGGCCATCTACCCAGGATCGGCCCTGTATATATTAAATATAAAACAGAAAGAGAAAATAACAACACAGCTAAAAACGCAGCGACAAATTTCGGCAAAAGTTAAATGCTTGTGTCATGAGCACGAGGCGGCTATGCAGTGTCTGCAACGGACGTGGCCATCCACCGTGCATAAGCTACCTTACTGACATTGGCGGGCGAAGGAGTCACCGATTCTTCCACTGCCCAGTGCCACCACAAGCCTAGAGCCGCCCCTGAGTACTGCTGCAATAAATTATTTCATTGAACGTCGCACACAATCACAGCGCCGTGAAACTCATGTTTAATAATGTGCTTTAACTCCTATAATCATGAAAATATTACGTATACATCTAAGTATTTTAGTTATTCAGAGAACTGTAATATCACGAATGTAATGGATTCTGTGTCCAGTTGGAGGAAGAGAGCCTGTTTAAGAAGCAAGTAGTGATTCACACACACAGAGCACATAGAAGATCAAATACAAAACAAAGTATTTATCGTGCTACTTTAATTACGATGTGATTTGAGAAACTGGTTAATTAAACAATTTTAAGATGAAGCTTATGATGTTCTACTTTAATGACAAAATAAACTACGTGATTAAAGTGGAAATGTCGAGATTGAAGTTGACATTTCGTGCTTTTTCCCCACTGTGTGCCTTTTTTTCTCTGTACCCTAATAAGCTTTCATATGACACTCAGACAGTGGGCTACAACTCGTCTTTTCACGGCGACTTTGATATGTGACTTCTTTTTTATTTCCGGCACTGTGTGATTTTGTGAACGTGAGCTTTCAAGTTTCTCCAACACTCTATGTCACTCGATCAACTTCCTTTTGTTGTTTATACCACGGTTTATTTGAACAAATAGTATGTTTTTCCTTTGCCTCCACTTAGTATTCGCTGAAATTCTTATATTTTCCCCCGTGCTTTTCCCATTGTCTTTTCACAGAAGGCTGAGCTTAAGGGCGATTTATATTCATTTGCATATTCAAAGAGGCGTAATTCTGGGAGGAGTTGGGGCGTTACATAAAGCGAGTGTACGAGCGTTACTTTTCACGCTGATTGGGATTTATGTAGTGGAAGAACGTGGAAGTTGGAGTACGCAGAGATTCCTGCATCTGGATTTTTCACATCATCAGCACATTTCAGCTTTTGTGCTTATGCCATGTTATAGTGCGAGTTCTACGCACGGCGTTATACATGAGGCCCCTGGACTGTCCTATTGAGGAAAGTTCTTTAAATTTATATTGGACTTTAGAATTGCTGGTCATCTCTAACATGGCAGTAGAGCCAATATCTCTGAGACAGTGCCTGATCAATGCTGGTACTTTACAAATAAAACATACAATTCAACTATAGATACTTAGTTGGCTGAGCACAGAGAAGGTGGCTGCAGCTTTAGTTCTGGGCTCTTTGCGCACAGCAGAAAGGTTTTTGTGACAGATTTTTTTGAATATGCCTTCATCAGCTAAGGGCTTGTTGCCAGACTGTCTCAATGCTGCCGATTAATCAGAGCCCTTGTCTGCTTTTCAAATTTATTACTTAGTGCCAGGCCAGAGAGAACATAATGGGGGTGGGGAAACTGCAGGACAATGAGAAAGACTTAACATCTTCTGTTTGATTCTGCAGAAGGGAAGGCACTATATGAAGTGTGTATCCTGGTTCGATACCAGTCCCAAATATGCAGATACCCTGATACACCCTGGTGGGATAAACTGAGAGGTGAAGAGTGTGTAGTTCCCATTTGGGACAGTCTGTACAGACTACCATTGAATACGAGAACTGGTGATCTGCAATGGAGAGTTGTACATGGGATTGTGACAGTTAATTCTTTTTTGTCTTGAATTAAACCTCATCTCAGAAATGTGTCTTTTTTGCCGACAAAGAGAGACTGTTTTCCACTGTTTTCTTTATTGTTTTACAACTCAACCTCTTATCTGCAATGGTTGTGTTTTTAGTATTTTGGGTGTTTGTTTTAAAGATCAGGTTTTTATCTTTGGTATCACTAACTTGAGAGCAAAAAAGTATGTTAGCAGATTAGCAATTTTTCTTTTATTATGCCAAGCTAAGCTTGCCATTTATGTCATTAGTAATGAAAAGATTAGGAGTGAAGGAGAGTCTGACTTGGTGGGTTTCTTTAGGACACAATTAAAATGAGATTTTTTTTTTATTTAGATTACAAGTTTTATAAGATGACCCACAACTTGCAGACCTTTATAGAATAATTTTGTACATCAAATTAAATTTGTAAAATTGATAATGAGGATTGTGTTTTCCTATTGTGAATTAATTACTGTGAAACTTTGACATATGATATCGGTCTGCTGAACATCCACTCACTCATGAGCAAGGGGCCACTCATCCACGATCTCCTCACTGATCGTAAATTTAACTTTTTCTGTCTAACTGAGACATGGCAACAACCTCATGACTTTTCCCAACTTAACGAATCCACTCCCCTGGGGTTTATGTACATCTCTCAACCCCGTGGCTCTGGCTGGGGAGGAGGTCTTGCGTTAATGTATCGTGAGAAATGGAAAGTCTTGCATTTGTCTGTTCCTACCTTCAGTTCTTTTGAATCTCTTGTGTGTCAATTAAATGGACCTATTCCTACTATTATTGCAACTGTTTACCGGCCCCCTAAACCAAATAATGACTTTCTGAACAACTTTGCTGTTTTCCTTACACACTTATCTACTGTTTTGATCTATGTGGCTATTCAACTTCACTCTCATTTATCTCAAAATAATCTGTAAGAACAATTCCAGCCTAGTTTTTGTCCCCTCCACAGTACAGAAACATAACTGATAAAAATTACTAAAGACCTCCTTATAGCAGTTGATTCTGGTTTAGTTACTATTCTCATCCTCCTTGATCTGAGTGCAGCCTTTGACACTATTTGTCACACTACTCTTCTTAATAGATTATCTTCGATTGGCTCTATCTCACTAGCAAACCTACTGCTTCCTTTCCACCCTCCTCACTTATTGGTTGCTTAGAAGAAATCAAATCCTGGTTTTCTTCAAATATTCTTAAATAGTGACAAAACTAAGGTTCTCCTCATTGGTACAAAGTCAACATTATCCAAAATGATCATTTTTCATTTGTTTATTGATAATTCCTCTGTCTCCCCTTCCCCACAGGTTAAGAGTCTGGGTGTCATCCTTGACAGTACTTTATCCTTTCAGTCCCACATCAATATCTCCCGGTCTGCATATTTCCACTTGCGTACATTAATCGTATTTGCCCCTCCCTCACTCCCCACACCACTGCTATCCTTGTTCATAGCCTTGTCACTTCTCATCTGGATTATTGCAATTCCCTTTTCTTTGGTCTTTCTTGCAAATCTCTTTATAAGCTTCAACTGGTCCAGAATTCAGCTGCCCGCATCTTTACTAGAACCCCCTCTGTTCACCGTATCACTCCTGTTTTGCAGCAGCTTCATTGGCTTCCAGTTCAGTTACGAATCCAACTCAAAATTCTCCTACTAACGTTTAAGGCTATCCACAACCTTGCCCCTCCATATCTGTCTGACCTCCTCCATGTTGCCATTCCCTCCTGTACCCTTAGATCCTCCTCCTCCATCCACTTGACTGACCCCTACGTCTTATCACTATGGGGAGCAGAGGATTCAGTTGCTGTGCTCCCCAGCTTTGGAACTCACTACCATCTGAGCTTAGAAATACTGAATCATTTCCACTTTTAAAATATAAACTTAAGACTGCTTTTTCTCTTTGATTACAATTGCTTTGTCTGATTTTAACTTTTGTATTTTACTTTTGTTTATAATCTGTGTTTTGTCTATTTTTCGGTGTCCTTGAGTGTTTAGAAAGATGCCTACAAATAAATAAAATGGTTTATTATTATTATTATTATTATTATAGTACACGGTCATAGGTTACACAAGATGTTCTCTTTTTTGATGTTTTAATACTTTCTGTATTGATAATGTTTAATAATATATATAAGTCTATGTATGTGTGTGTGTATATGTATGTTCCAGCATCACTTCCGAATGGCTGGAGCGATTTTCATGAAACTTGGTACACATGTGAAATCAACCCTATCCCACTCGCTTCTGGGTAGGGTGAAGGTGATCTTGTGGTTTTGTATGCATATCATCCAGTTGATACTTGGAGCGACCACCAGAGGGCAAACTGGAGGTGACTGCCAGCATTCTTTGTTTGAGCACCTCTGTGCCGACCTGTTGCTTTTGAAATTAAATAGAGTTGGCATCCCAACTATTTTTGGAACTCATATAGTCTTTGTCACTTTATCTGCCATATATATATATATATATATATATATATATATATATATATATATATATATCTTACATATAAAGCAGACTGTAGCAATCTTGCGGTCTTATATGTATGTTATCATCCAGTTGACACTCGGAACGTTTCTGGTGTGCTCTGTAAAAGCAACCGACGTTTTTATCATGACAAATCCATAGTATTATTTGTTTGTCATTTAATGTTTGTTTTTGTATTATTGTATATTTGCATCTTGCATTATTCTTATTGTAACAATGTTGTAGTAGCAATACAATTAAATCAACCTCATAATAATATTCATTTAATTGACTTTTTTATGTCCTCAAAAATTCTGCATATAAAAACTTATTACTACACCACAAAATAAAAATTAATCTGTCAAAAAAACTTCACTTTTCCCATCCTTCTAACACTACTTTAATCAAAATATAATCATGGAATACATTCAAAATAGGCTATCCATTATATTATATATAAGATAAATAAGCAATCTTATTTTTATCGGTTGTCTTTGCAATATTTGTTTATTCATTAATGAACTAAATGTCATATGTTTCGTAACATTGTAGCTAACGTGTTTGTGTTACAATTTTTTTGTATTAAAAGAAATAGGATTTTTTTTAATACGTTTATAATCAAAAAACTAATTTAACTTCTCAAAGTCAAAGGTATAGACCAAATATAGCTATGATATTTAACTTATATTTATTTATATAGGTAAAATGTTTAACTTTTTAATTGATTGTAAAAGAATTTCAATTGGAAGAGACTAATTGGAGATTCGGTCTTGTATGTCTGTTATCATCTACTTGACGCTTGGAACGTTTGGACAATCATTGAAAATTGCTGGAATCAATTTGGACACAGCCTGTTACTCACATGGACAACTTTATATGGCATGTTCAAGGTTAGGAAATCCTAAGACCCTTTATATATTGGCTAAAGATTGAAAAACTAAAAACATTGTGTATAACAAGGCACTCCAGCAAACAATACAGTCACATTACTGAGTCTTCATTGTTTGTTCATTTATTTTTATTTTTAAAGTTGTGTTTTTTTTTTATTATTATATTTTTCTCGTACAATTAAAAAAAACAAAAAAGAACCCTTTATTTTCCTCCCAGGCAATGCCAGGTATTTCAGCTAGTGTTTAATAAAAGGTATATTTAAAACTTCTTTCTTTCTTTCTTTCTTTCTTTCTTTCTTTCTTTCTTTCTTTCTTTCTTTCTTTCTTTCTTTCTTTCTTTCTTTCTTTCTTTCTTTCTTTCTTTCTTTCTTTCTTTCTTTCTTTCTTTCTTTCTTTCTTTCTTTCTTTCTTTCTTTCTTTCTTTCCCTCCCTCCCTCTGAGACAGGTGCCATGCTTAATGACCCACAAAGTATCAATTACGAACAGCTGAACCGATTGTGGTTGCACATTACAGTAACTAGCAATTAGCTAGTTTTCCCAAAAGCACGCTTTTGCCTTGCCTTTCCCATTTGTCTGACTACTGTTGTGACAAAATTGCAAAATAACGGCTTAAAATCTCACTATTCAGTTCATTTGTAACTAAAAGATCAGCACTGCACATGTTCTATTCTGAACAGGTGTATTAATACAGTTGATTAAAATGAAATAAATTCGAACATTTCAAGATAATGAAATAAACAGGTGATCAATAGGTTGATAGTCAGTGGAACATAATACTGTATGTTGCTGTGATTACTTTGGGCATTGATTACTTCTGTGTGCACTGTAACTGAAAGATGCAGCTTTACATTTGTCAACTTTCTAAACTCCACTTGACATTCCTTCACATCTACCTGTACAGTAGTCATTTTTCAAAATGAAATTAAATAATTACAGGTAGGCTGATAAAGTAATTTTCATCTTCTCTATGAAATAATGTTTTTGTCTATGATACCAAAAAACAGAAAAATTCAGTTAAATAAATCTCCTGTTTCACTGAAGCAGAAACCTGAAATTGAAATGTAATTTGGTGTTCTCAAAATTTGAATGTACAATATGGCTACATATTAAAACAAAATGCTTCGGGTTTATCTTTTTTTTTTCTTTCATTTTATGAGCTTGTGAGTTTACAGTCAAAAAACAGAAATGCCAGCAGCAATTTAATATTTTTTTAAAATATCTTAAATTAATTTGCAAGGTACTATGATTATATTTTTTTAATACTTGGAGCCCCAAAATGTTCTCTTCAAACTTGTTAGGGGTCACCAATTATATACTCCCACTCACAGTAGGAGCAATGTAAAATTCAGTCTTGGACTTGAAGTGTAGAATAGCGTGGATACTCGGGTTTAGCCACTGTGTAACCATGGTTTTGTATGAAATATATAGTATAGACCTACTCCTGTGCAGACGCAATTGAAGAACATTTTGAATTATGTCTATTTTAAATCCATGGAAGGTTAAGAAAATCTTTAAAATTAGAATTTAATTTAAGAACATTATCTTCTACAAGACTGCTGTGGCCTCAAACAAGACCCCTAGCATTGTACTAGGGACCACGGTCCCCCAATTTGAAATCACTGCACTAATGTATATAATGATTAAACTAAAAAGTGTCCCTTTTCTCTTCCCATGCTTGCATTAAGACAGGTAGTTGACATCTACTTTGCCTAGGTGGATAGATGGACCATTTATCATAAATAAGAAAAAGGATAATACATTTTAAAATGCTACAGATGGTATCTTAGGTGTGGACTCAATGTGGTCTACCCATTTTCTAAACATACCTATTCCATTATATGGCAAAGTATGACACAATGCAGGAACCCACTTTGGATAAGGTAGCATGCCTTTGTAACATGCATGAATGAATAAATATTCAAACTAACATGGAGCCAGAGTCATTGGTTAAAGTAACATGAACATTTTGACATACTAGAGGAAATAATACCTGATTTTTCAGGGTTTTGTGAAGAAGGATTTGCAGGTATATTTACTGATGTTTTCGGAATTCAGTATTGAAGGTTTATGATATGTCCATAACCAGTGGAAGTTTTTACACCCTACACCAGGCATTTCAAACTCGCTACCATTGGTGGGCCGCTTCGACTGCCATACGTGTGTCAGTGGGCCGCACTGTAACAAATACTATTATAATATTATACAAAGTTACTGTAGGTTTCTTTCCAGTACTGAAAACTTTAAAAAATGTAACACTTAAAGTGTAAAGAAAAGCAATTTATTTCCATACAATCTCCATACAACAGCATACAATAAGAGTCTTAGCCTCTTAGCTAGGTCCTTATATAGGAGTTTTACAGTCTGAGATCTATTTCTTTTGTCCTGACACTTGGCATCTCTTGTTAGTAACCAATTTGTCAATATCAGGCTTGAAATCTTGTGCAGCTGCATCTTTTATGAGGTATGAAAGGTGCTCGACAGTAAGTCTTGAGCGATGTGGGGTTTTGGTAGCTTTAATTAACGAAAACAGTTGCTCACAACGGTAAGTGCTTCAGAACATAGACAGAACTCTCGATGCCAACTTACGGATCTGCACATACGAGGGTGGCAGGTAAGCATACAAGCCTGGCACACCAACTTCATTGTATTTTGCCTTCAGAATAGAATCTTAACTGCAGCTCAATCAATTCCATTTGGATATTCTCAGGCGCATTCTCAACGTTGTAAGAGTATGGTGACGTAAACAGCGCAAAGTCCTGTTCATGTGAACTGAAATCACAAAAACGCTCACTGAATTCATTGCTCAGTAATACAAGTTGGAAAACAAATCCTCCAAAAATCTAAGTTTACTTTACTAAGCTTACTTTAAAGTTTATATTGTAAAATAAGCCAATATGCAAAAAGCCCCCTGACCTACACTAATTTTACAAACTCAAAATCACAAAAGTTTGTTAATCAACAACTCACTAACTTCTCGTGTACACTTCAGATCTTCAGCTGTAGTCCACACTAACTGTTCATTACAATACTAGCGCAAAATTACATAAAACTAGAGCAAAAAAATGTGAAAATATGCAAGCTATTACTGCTCTTGATGGTCAGTTCTGCCTAGTGGCCAGTTTTAGCAGTCCAGCCAGTAGTGTAGCCTGCCAGGCTGCTGCAGCCTAGCACTTCAGTTGCAACGTCGCGGCTCATTAACTTTGGTCAAGGCGTGGGAGGTGTGGTGGATGTGTCATGCCTAGGGTATCAAGGAGCTGACGCCACAGCTGCAACTATACTAGCAGATGACGTTTTTGGTACTGTAATGCCATGGCAAAACACGCTTTTGTTAGAAGGCGGAAGTAAGAAAAATCAATAAGTAATGCTGAAGTTGCAGAATGATTCAATCACAAACGATACTAATCAATTTATACATGTTTAGTGCTAACTAGGATCTGTCATGTGGGCCGCACAGATTTCTGTTGCAGGCCGCATGTTTGACATGCCTGCCCTACACTATGGCTTGATTGTAATATGGTACTGAAATATTAATGACATACACTATACTAACAATGTATGTTTTCTTACATACAAAAACACTACAAGGTTATTCTCCTAAATTGCTGATTTTTATTTTTTTAAGGACTTTGTTTAGAAAACTTTGTGAGTGAAGATCTAGGCAACACAAGCCTGCATGTGCTTCAAGGAGAAGTAAATGTGGAGACTGTAATGGAAAAAAAGAACTATACACTTAAGAAGGATGAAAAAATGCAGGTAAAACGGTGACACCAGTACACAAATGCCAAAATGTTTGTTAACCATGTAAAGTAAATTAACTTGTCAAAGGGAAGAAAAATGCATGTCTTCATATTAGATACAAACCACCAAAAATGTCATTCTGGTTTTTGATCTCCATACTTAAATGCACATATTAATAAAACTGTTACGAAGTAAAGTTCATTCATCATTCACAATAATGAGACAGACTATCATTCAGAAGTCTGGTCTAGTATATTTGTCTCATCCACAGTAAATGTGGTTAAGTTACAACATATCTGGTGAAACTTGACGGTGACTCTTGGAAATTCATGGGAATTGTAACAGAACTGAGAAATTACCATTTGGGTTTGAGAGTATACTTGACTTTGTTCATATACATCCTTGACGTGGTGATGTAGTTTACATTTTGGTGTGTTTTACATGATTCTTTTCCTATTATTAAAATTATTATTACAATTTTTTGTAATAACTAGGCTGACCCGCCTTTTAAGGCGACCGACTTTTAAGTTGACCACTTCTTAAGGCAATTCAATATGTAGATCAATTTGATATGTTATACAAACTCATTAATTTGGTTATATTGCATTTGAGTGGTATTACTTTAATACGCGTAGTTTCTGTTATTTTTGTGATGAAATTTAAACTATTTTTCTATATTGAGGTCGCCCTTTTGAACCCCCCTGATATTTACTAGGCGGTGAGGCATTAGTACTCCATCAACATTAATTATTTCCAGAGGCATAATTTTGTCTGTTTTTCCAGCGCATCACGCACAAAAGCAAGGGAACGATGGGAGCACCAGAACTCTGCTCACATCATGTCGCTTCGTACCGCAAGCTGCAAGTAGTAAGTCTGTGATAAGCGGAATACCGCTATGCTTTCCATTCATGGGACGGAAGGACAATCCCAAACTGCTTTTATATATTAAGAAAGAAGAAGAAGATATCGCACAGTCTGGAGTAGAAAATCATCTTTTACCTGGAAAAACGAAACTACAAATCCCATCGTATTCACACATGTCCGGACGGGACATGTGTGAAACTCCGCGCCTGCGTAGCACTCACGGGACGGAAGGACACCCGACCGCTTTTATATAGAAGGATTGGACAACTAATGAATCATTGTACAGTAACTGTTTCTGTAGCAGATCAGGACAGTGTGGAATAGAATGATTTGTTTTCCACTAGCAAGTTTTCTGATGTTTTTGTAGGTGTTAATTGCATTGAGAATGTGCAGTGAGACCTGTAGAGAGCTGTGACTTTCTTTGCTTGTTTACTAGTTAGTTCAGTTTAATCTGTGTAAAATGATTAGATGCTGAAAAGGCAATTTTATAAGGCAAAAAAAAGTTTACATTTTGTAAAAGATAAAAAGAGTTAATTCCCTGTGATCCCAAGATTGAATTAAGAAGATTTGGAAAGTTAAAGCATTATAATCAATCAATACATTTAATGCTTACACAGGTGCACAGTATAATTTATAGTGCATTGTCTATAATGTCTGAAATGTTTTGCTATTCATTTGGAGTTTTCAGTTTCTTGGATTTGTGTGTTAATAATTTTAATGCATAATGAAACAAAAAAACTTTGTGTGTCTATCTCATGTTTTTGGTTATGCAGCAACTTTCTGAATTTTTGTGATTACGTATAGAAATATTGCAAACGATGGTTTTATCTAAGTGAATTTCTTGCAGCTTCCAGCAGGTGAATACCACAAGGTATACACAATATCCCAGGAGCCTTCCTGTTACATGTACATATATGTCAACACAACTGATGTAGCTGTGGAGAAGAAAGTGGCAAAGCTGTTTGAACTACAGGAGCAAGTAAGAAATGGAACAGGTAAGAGAAAATTATTGAAACAAATATTTTATGCTGTCCTCTGGGCTTTTGACTTTGGAAAACAAGAGTTTTCTTCTTTCAGAGTAGCAGCATCATTTTAGTAGTGCATTTTGGGGGAATCCTAGTCATTTATTACTTTTATACATGGCCCTTGCAATACATTTGCTAAGGTTACAGCATATAAAAATTGTTGCCTTTGCATATATTCAGGATATACTGTAATTGTACATTTTTCCCCATCAAAATGAATACCACATTATTAATTGCCAGTTTTACACTAAAGTAGTCATTTCTTATAACTTTATAACGGGATTAATGAAAGTTGGTTTTATTTGGTAAGCACTGTTGACCATCATCCTATTTAGTCTAGTGAATAGCAGTGCAATTTAACCTTGTTTTGCTTGTGATTAATCAAACACATTACCAACAGTCGTTAATCCATTATTGTTGCTTTTAGTTCTGTTGTTATGGTTTCTGTCAGATGCTGGGACAAGTTGGTTAGTTTCAAACCAGCTTTAAAAGTTGCAGTCAAACAAAGGCAATAGTATAGATCATTAATAGAGTTATAACAGCTGTAGATCCAAGAGTAGAAGTGTGGTCAATAGTTGCTTCAGTCCTAAAATATTTAGACAAGCTAGAGACACCTGTCAGATTTATCTGAGAGCTACCTTTGCTAGTGTTGTGTTATGTCACCAACAGGAACCTCATGTATTTGGTCTGTTTTAGACCTTTGTTTGTTTGTTGACCTCCTCGAACCGCCACCTTATCGTGGTGGAGGGGTTTGCGTGTCCCAATGATCCTAGGAGCTCTGTTGTCTGGGGCTTTATGCCCCTAGTAGGGCCACCCAAGGCAAACTGGTCCTAGGTGAGGGATGAGACAAAGAGCGGTTCAGTAGACCTTCTATGATGAATAAAAAATTTGGATGGCGTTTTCCCTCGCCCGGACACGGGTCACTGGGGTCCCCATCTGGACCAAGGCCTGGAGGTGGGACTCGATGGCAAGCACCTGGTGGCCGGGCCAGCACCCATGGGGCTAGGCTGTGCACAGCCCGAAGAGGCAATGTGGGTCCCCCTTTCCATGGGCTCACCACCTATGGGAGTGGCCAAGGAGGTCAGGTGCAGTGTGAGTTGGGTGGTGGCCAAAGGCAGGGAAGCTGCCTCTTGATACGTGGAATATCACCTCTTTGAAGGGGAAGGAGCTTGAGCTAATGCGCAAGGTCGAGAGGTTCCGGCTATATATAGTCGGGCTCACCTCGACGCACAGCTTGGACTCTGGAACCAATCTCCTTGAGAGGGGCTGGACTCTCTACCACCCTGGAGTTGCCCCTGGTGAGAGGCGCCGAGTGGGTGTGGGCATACTTATTGTCCCCCGACTTGGAGCCTGTGCATTGTAGTTTACCCTGGTGGACAAGAGGGTAGCCTCCCTCCACCATCGGGTGGGGGGACGGGTCCTAACTGTTGTTGATGCGTATGCGCTGAACAGTAGTCTGGAGTACCCACCCTTTTTGGAGTCCCTCGAGGGGGTGCTAGAGGGCATACCTTCTGGGGACTCCCTCGTACTGCTGGGAGACTTCAATGCTCACGTGGGCAATGACAGTGAGACCTGGAAGGGCATGATTGGGAGGAATGGCCCCCCCCCGATCTGAACCCGAGCGATGTTTTGATATTGGACTTTTGTGCTCGTCACAGATTGTCCATAACGAACACCATATTCAAGCATAGGTATGTTCATATGTGCACTTGGCACCAGGACACCTTAGGCCTCAAT
Organism: Polypterus senegalus; assembly: GCF_016835505.1. Taxonomy (NCBI): domain Eukaryota; kingdom Metazoa; phylum Chordata; class Cladistia; order Polypteriformes; family Polypteridae; genus Polypterus; species Polypterus senegalus. The sequence continues at coordinate 101,228,094 of NC_053164.1, forward strand.
TCGATGATTGACTTTGTGGTCGTGTCGTCAGGGGCGGACCTGTCAACTGATCACCACCTGGTGGTGAGTTAGCTTCGATGGTGGGGGAGGATGCCGGTCAGGCCCGGTAGGCCCAAACGTGTTGTGCGTGTCTGTTGGGAATGTCTAGCAGAGTCCCCTGTCAGAAGTAGCTTAAACTCCCACCTCCAGCAGAACTTCGACCATGTCCCGAGGGAGGTGGGGGACATTGAGTCCGAATGGGCCATGTTCCGTGCCTCTATTGTTGAGGCGGTTGACCAGAACTGTGACCGTAAGGTGGTCGGTGCATGTTGTGGCAGCAATCCCTGAACACATTTGAGGAGATTCTGGTCCACCGTCCGGCGTCTCAGGAGGGGGAAGCAGTGCCGTGTCAACACAGTATATGGTGGGGATGGTGCACTGCTGACCTCGACTCGGGACGTTGTTGGTCAGTGGGGGGAGTACTTCTAAAAACTTCTCAGTCTCACCAATATGCCTTCCAATGAGTAAGCAGAGCCTGGGGACTCGGAGGTGAGCTTTCCCATCTCTGGGACTGAGGTCACCGAGGTGGTCAAAAAACTCCTTGGTGGCAGGGCCCCGGGGATGGATGAGATACGCCCGGAGTTCCTCAAGGCTCTGGATGTTGTAGGGCTGTCTTGGTTGACATGTCTCTGCAACATCACATGGACATCGGGGACAGTGCCTCTGGATTGGCAGACCAGGGTGGTGGTCCCCATCTTTAAGAAGGGGGACAGGAGGGTGTGTTCCAACTACAGAGGGATCACACTTCTCAGCCTCCCTGGAAAAGTCTATTAATGGTTCTGGAGAAGGGTCCGTCGTATAGTCGAACCTCAGAATCAGGAGGAACAGTGTGGTTTTTGTCCTGGTCGCGGAACAGTGGACCAGCTCTACACCCTTATCAGAGTCCTGGAGGGTGCATGGGAGTTTGCCCAACCAGTCTACATGTGTTTTGTGGACTTGGAAAAGGCGTTCGACCGTGTCCCTCGGGGAATCCTGTGGGGGGTGCTCCGGGAGTATGGGGTACCGGACCGCCTGATAAGGGCTGTTCGGTCCCTGTACAACCAGTGTCAGAGCTTGGTCCCATTGCCGGCAGTAAGTTGAACCCGTTTCCAGTGAGAGTTGGACTCCGCCAGGGCTGCTTTTTGTCATCGATTCTGTTCATAACTTTATGGATAAAATTTCTAGGCAAAGCCAGGGTGTTGAGGGGGTCCGGTTTGGTGGACTCAGGATTGGGTCACTGCTTTTTGCAGATGATGATGTCCTGTTTGCTTCATCAGGCCGTGATCTTCAGCTCTTTCTGAATCGGTTCGCAGCTGTGTGTGAAGCGGCTGGGATGGGAATCAACACCTCCAAATCCGAGACCATGGTCCTCAGCCGGAAAAGGGTGGAGTGTCCTCTTAGGGTTGGAGGCGAGATCCTGCTCCAGGTGGATAAGTTAAATTATCTCAGTGTCTTGTTCACAAGTGAGGGAAGAATGGAGCGTGAGATCAACAGGCTGATCGGTGCGGCATCCGCAGTGATGCGGGCTCAGCATTGGTCTGTCGTGGTGAAAAAGGAGCTGAGCCAAAAGGCAAAGCTCTCAATTTACCAGTCGATCTACATTCCTACCCTCACCTATGGTCATGAGCTATGGGTAGTGACCAAAAGAACGAGATCGTGAATACAAGCGGCTGAAATGAGTTTCTTCAATGAGTTTCTGCAGGGTGTCTGGGCTTTCCCTTAAAGATAGGGTGAGAAGGTCAGCCAACCGGGAGGGACTCAGAGTAGAGCCACTGCTTCTCCACATTGAAAGTCAGATGAGGTGGCTCGGGCATCTGATCAGGATGCCTCCTGAACGCCTCCCTGGTGAGGTGTTCCGGGCACGTGCAACCGTGAGGAGGCCAAGGGGAAGACCCAGGACACGCTGGATGGACTATGTCTCCCGGCTGGCTTGGGAATGCCTTGGGATTCTCCCAGAAGAGCTAGAAGAAATGGCCGGGGAGAGGGAGGTCTGGGCCTCTCTGCTCAAACTGCTGCCCTCACGACCCGACCTCGGATAAGTGGAAGAAGATGGATGGATGGGTGAAGTTCAGCTTTAGATGTAGTAAAACTTGACCTACAAAAAATTAAATATGTAAACAATGAAGTTTTGAGAGAGAATTGATAATTCTGGGGAATAATTAACATGGAACATTTTAATAATCAAAAAACAAACTATCGTCAACATTTTTTTTTTATTTAACATCACCGTAAAGAACATATCAGAGTTTAATACGTTTTTTCCCAAAATAAATTAAGTTAATGGTCTCCTTGGCAGTGTCATGCATTTCAAATAGAAATGTATAGAATTCTCCAAAGTTTTTAACTTTTATTGAACTAATATGAAAAAAACAAATTTCAGACATTGTTTTAGAAAATGTCTTTATACTTACACAGTCTTATGTGTTATAAAAATTTACTTTGAATTAATTAGACAAAAGCTAGAGGACACTATTTCTACCCTTCATTATTTGTGTTTATAAAATTGACTAAATTCAGCTGAGGAGCCATAAAACAGGGATAAAATGTCTCTCCCAGGAATGTGATGTAGCCCCAATTGGAGGGGATTGTTTCCTCTGTAATCCTTTGAGATGTATTGTCAGGAAGCTTGTGCTCTGAGTATGTTACTCCTTGCCAGTTGGATTAAAGAAAATGGCCAGACAAACAGAATTCAAAATTGGAATCCCTAGATGATTTTCAGTAACTTTTATCAAACATCACCTGGGGCAAGAATGCTAAGACACTTTCCTGCAGCCAGGCCAAGTACCTGGTGACAGGGTAACCTACACAGCTTAATCGGAGTAGGCTTAAACAAGCTTTGCGAAACAGATCAAATAATGGAAGTTGTCTCATGGACCATGGAGCATAACTCCTCTTTTGGAGATGGTATAGTAGGTTGTGTAGGAGGCTGAAAATACTAGTCAGATAGAGTTAAACTTTCTTCTGCACACATCATTGGACTTGGAACAAAACATTTTTACTTAGAGTTGTTTCTCTCTTGTCTCCTCTTAAAACAAACCATGAGTGGGTTTGAAGACGCTTGCAAGCCTAGAGCTCTGGGTCATTTGGAATTTGTACCAGTAAAAGAGATTGTCACCGCAATAAGACCTCAGGTTATAGAAGGAAAAATATTATTTACATATGTAACAACTTTGATGAATACTATATTTGGTTTTGTTAGGCTTGCTTGCTACAGAGCTAGCCTTTCCTTTAAAGGCAAAATAGGCTCACTCGTTCATTCTAGTCAGGAACTATAGGCAACCATGTACCAGTAGGTCCATAAGTATTTGGACATTGTCACAATTTTCATAATTTTGGCACCATACACCACCACTATGAATTTGAAATTAAGCAATTATTATGTGATTGAGGTGTAGACTTTCAGCTTTAATTTACGGGTTTTACTAAAAATATTGTATGAGGTGTTTAGGAATGACAACCATCTTTCTACATAGCCATTCCCACTTCCAGGGGCTCAAAAGTATTGGACAATTGACTGACAAGCTGTTCTATAGCCAGGTGGGAGCAGTGCTCTCATGATTTCATTAACTATTAAGCAGGTAAAGGGGTCTGGAATTGATGTCAGGTGTGGAATTAGCATTTGAAAGCTGTCACTGTGAACTTTCAACATGAGGTCCTTAGAGCTGTCCATGCAAATAAAAATAGTTCAACATTCGGCTGAGAAAACAAAACAAACCCTTTACAGATATAGAAGAAACACCAGGAGTGGTCAACTCAGTCATATGGAACATTCTTAAAAAGAAGGAACACACTGGTGAACTCAGGAACACCAGAAGATCTGGAAAACCACAAAAGACAACTATTCTGGTTGATTGCAGAATTCTGTCCTTGGTTATGAACAACCTCATTACAGCATTTAGCCAAACCAAGAACACTCTCCAGGACAGAAGATACAATCTACAGTCTATAGTCAAGAGATGACTCCATGAAGAGCAAACCATTGGTAAACCTCAAGCATAGGAAGGACATATTAGACTTTTGTCAGAAAGCATTTTTTAAATGCCTGCCCTGTTCTGGAGCATTCTTCTTTGGACAAAGGAAACTAAGATGAATATATACCAGAATATTGGAAAGAGAAATGTATGGAGAAAAGAATAAACCACTCATGATCTGATGAATACCACATTATCTGTAAAACATGGTGGAAGCAAATTTACGGCATAATCGTGCATGGCTGCGAATGAAAGTCAATCACTATTGTTTATTGATGATATGACTGCTGGCAAAAATAGAAGAATGAATTCTGACTGTCTGCTGAGATTCAGCCAAATGCTGCAAAACTGATAGGATGGAACTTCACAGTGAAGGTGGACAGTGATCTAAAACATACTGTGAAAGCAAACCAAGTGCTTTTCAATACAAAGGCCAAGTCAGTTAACTGACTTCAACCCCAATGAACATACTTTTGCCTTTGTTGAAGACAAAACTGATGGCAGAAAGACCAATGAACAAGCAGCAACTGAAGACAGCTGCAGTAAAGGTCTGGAAAAATATCACTAGAGTGGAAATCCAGCACCTGGAGATGGCAATGGTTTCCAGACTTCTGCCAGTCATTGACTGTAAAGGATTTTCAACACAATATTGAAAAGTATAATTACATTTATAATTATGTTAGTTTGTCCAAATACTTTTGAACAACAGGAAATGCAGGGCTATGTAAAAAAATGTCATTCATAAAACAGCTCATACAATATTTTTGGTAAACTCCTTATAATGGTTGCGCTATTTCAAATCCACTGTGGTGGTGTACAGAGCCAAAATTATGAAAATTGTGTCACTGTCAAAATACCTATGGACCTAACTGTATCTGCCCATCTAAGGAATGGTGGCCTACTACTGTTCAAAATAAAGCTTGTTTGATTCCATGTACCAATCCGGAAAAATTGTGGTGTCATGTCTAGCCTTCAGGGTCTCAGTCTTTCTCTGGGTCAGAAACTCTTTAATGTAAGCTAAGTTCTCTAACAAGTAGAGGATCAAATGTGGTTGAGGTTCTGTTTTTTTCCAGGAACCACATCAAGGTTGTCATTACAGGACAGTAATTCAACTTCATACTTAAATTTATCCTCTGACATCCTAATGTTGGAACTGTATATATATGCAAAATCTTCTTAACTTTGACACATTTCACCATGAACTGTAAATAAATAACATGATTCTTAAAGCTTGTGAAATTGTTTGTCTTTATACATACAATCCCTGCTTTATAATGTTATAGTCTAACTTTAAAATTGCTTGAAAAGGAAGTGATTTCCTAAAGCAATTGCCTTGATGTGATTCTAGGAACAACAAAACCTCATTAATCTCTGATCTCCCCTTTCCCACAAAACCTGTAGTGTGCTAGGAAAGCAGTGCAGGCTTTTTTTAAGGGTTCTTTAACCTCATACTCTATAACTGCAAGAAATTCTCTTCCAAAATGTACCCAGAAATGATAGGGCTTGTTGCCACTTACAGGCCTTTTGTTCGACTTTGATATGCAGGGATGCTCTATGATTTACAGCATGAAGCTCCCTATCTTGGGATGCCCCCACTGCATTGACTGTTTGCCTTTATTGTGATACTTGTGTCCCTGGCAGTCCTTTGCATTATTTCAAGGAAATGGCAACAGTGTAATGGTGCTTCTAGGAGGAAGACACTTTGGGATTTCAGTATCTAGGTGAAAGTATTAGCAAAGATGTTGAAACAAATATTTCTGTCTGATATCATATAATGACATATTTTAATGATTCTTACAAAAAAGTCATTGGTTTTACCTGAGAGCATGTTTCCTAACCTTACTGTCGGATTATTTAGATGATATCTGCCTGTGATACATTCAGTCTTTTTTTATTTATTTTATATAGAAACTGAACCAATCCCTCCTGAACTGCAAAATATATTGAATGGAACAAATGGAGATATCAATGTAACAGACCCAATTCTAAGAGTGTTTCTGCGAAGACAAAGAAGAATGGAGGAAGTTCAGAAAAGACGTAAAGCTACAATATTAGAAAAACTGTATCGATTTAGCATTAAGAAATATTACCTTTTTCGGAGGAGGTGGGTGTTAATATAAATACTTCATAATCTTTGTAGCATATAATAATCTAGAAAGCATGTTTCTGTTGTTTCTAGGCTCCTGCCAAAGAAAATGATTTTTAAATATTATATTTACAATATACATTGTGTGCAGAACCCACTGGTACTTTCTAAAAGTTTTAGGATTTTAGTGTATTATTTTCTAAGCCTGCTTAATCCTGACGGTATTCATGTTCTACAAACTACTGTACGAGGGGGTACTCAAAAGAATCTGCAATAGCACTGCGCTGGACGGAGCCCCCGGAGCACACACCTCCCCCGCCACGTCAGAGAAGCACAGAACAACTTACTCCAAGGTAGTGCCCCAAGTTTCAGCATTATCTCCAGCCTTTCTCGATCCCTGCGGCCAGTGCGCAGCCGCGAACCCTCGCCTCTCGCCGGGGAAAAATGCCACACCCTACCCTTTTTCCAAACGAGAAAAGATTTTCTCGCCTAAAAAAAAGGTGAAATGAAGCACCCCTCCCCAGCAGGAAAGAAAAGCCCACAGCCGCACACCGACCACAAAGAACGAGAAGAAACAAAAAACAAGGTTGAAAGCTGTTCCACACTCACCCACCACAGCAGGAAAAACGTGCACCCCAAAAGCCCCGGCCAGCACAGTGCTACCGGTATCACGGACGCCCTTGGGCACCCCCTCCTATGTTAACTCTGGTTTAACAATCAACATGTATTCATGTTATACAAACTACCATATGTTAACTGCTTCCACATTTATTCAAATACAATCATGTCATCTTCTTCTAGAATATCATCATAACTCTCCATATCTGAACCTTGAATTCCTTCCTGGATTTCTTATGACTCTAATCCCTTTAGAATTAATGGCCCCAATCTCTCATGTGCAGCAATACTGCTCTCCTTAAATGAACACGTCTTGTCCAGGTAACCTGCTTGTAGTGCATTGGCAACACAGCTTTTAGTGATTTTTATCCCATAGATTCTTTCCCTGGTAGTTTTCCACGACCCCTTTTTTGTACTCAACGGAGTAGCTCTTTCTTTTTGCACTCATCTTGCCCGGGGGTAAAAATATTTATCCGATGTTATGCTGGACAAAAGACAACGTTTACTCTTTTAACTACTGTACTTGTAAAAGCGCCTTACCTTGTAACCAGGGCAGCTTCCAGGCTAAATACGGCAGCTCACAGGACAGATGCAAAAATGACGTATTAGCGGTAGGTCTTATTTACGGGGGAAGGCTTATATTAGTGGTACATCAGAAATTACTGCTAGGTCTTACTTTCGGGGTAGGTCTTACTTTCGGGGAAACACAGTACAGGAATGGCACAGTAGTGCAGCATTTATTGCTGGTTTTTCACTGGTTGAGATTCCTAGACCCAGTTGTAGTCAGTGTGGAGTTGGCATCTTCTTAATACCATGTGCCTATGTGGGTTTTTTGGTGGAGACTCCAGTATTCTTCCCACATCACCTAAACATGTGTAGGTTAAGTAAATTGTTCATTCCAAATTGGCCTATATGCATGAGTGATGGTGAACTTTTTTCCTCCCCATAGCTTCCTGCTTTATGCCTAGTGCTGCTGGAATACGGTCAGGCCCATGCAACTATATTGGATTAAGAGCAAATGTAAATAATATGAAATAAGATGGTTAGCTGATGACTAAAAAGATTGAGAATGTAAGTGTGTGTGTGTGTATTTTTCCCAGCACCTTGTTCAAGTTTGTTTCCTACCCTTTTTCTAATGTTGCTGGGATAGGCTATAGTCTTCCATGACCCAGAATTGGATTAAACAGGTTTGAGTATGTATGTATTTCTAAATTGGCAAATAATAAGCATAAATATCATTTTGCAGTTTTATGTTATTAAATCATATTTTAATACTGGAGTGGTTAGGTGGAAGAATTATCCTATGTGAATATGATTTGAGTCCTTTTTTGCTTAAGACTAAAGATGTTTTTTTTGGCATTGTTTTTTTCCTTTTAAATGAAAGCAGCATTGCTTTGACATCTGGTTGCTTAGAGGGAACATATACTGTATGAGAAAAGAAATTGTTAGATTACACATATATCACTTACTTTATGTGACTTGTATTGTTGATTAATAGCTGTGAGTTAGTGACATTTGTCACAAATTCTAATTTAATGCATGAAATACATTATTCATGACTATCAAATAACATGAAGTTCTCCCAGCTCAAGTCTGTTTATCTGAGTGTGATGTGCCTGGAGTTGTATTGGGTAAATAATATATTGTTGTTTGGTATACATACAGTGGAACTTCGGTTCACGACCATAATTCGTTCCAAAACTCTGGTCGTAAACCGAGTTGGTCGTGAACTGAAGAAATTTCCCCCTTAGGATTGTATGTAAATACAATTAATCCGTTCCAGACCGTACGAACTGTATGTAAATAGATTTTTTTTAAAGATTTTTTAAGCATAAATATAGTTAATTATACGATAGAATGCATATCTAATAGTAAACTAAATGTAAAAACATTGAATAACACTGAGAAAACCTTGAACAACAGAGAAAACTAACATTGCAGAAGTTCATGCTAATAGCCTTACAGCCCGATCGCTGTAAACACTTTTTTTAAAATGAGTTTTAAGCACAGGGGAAAAAAAGGAACATTAGAACGAATCCGAAATTTATTTAAAAACCAACCACAAGCAACCAAAAAAGTAACACTGCGCTAGTTCACGCTAATAGCCTTACAGCCCGATCGCTGTAAACACTTTTTTTAAAATGAGTTTTAAGCACAGGGAAAAAAAGGAACATTTGAAAAATCTGTAATTTAATAAACCACCAAGAAAAGTAACATTGCAACAAATCACGGTACGAACCACTCCATGTAAACACTTTTTTTTTTAATGAGTTTTAAGCACAGGGAAAAAACCAAACATTTGAAAAAAGAGAAAAGTAACATTGCAACAATTCACGCTGCAAACTGAAAAATTAACTTTTGAAAAATCCGTAATACAAAAACTATAAACCACCAAGAAAACTAACCTTGCATGAGTCGAGTTCTGGCATGAAGTGAGGAGGAACTGAGTGGAGAGGAGGTTACAGTTTTGAGGGAGAGTCCGGCTCCGCGATGAAGGGATGTTTTCCTTCAGGTGTTTTCTCTGTTGTGATTTCCTCCGTCGTCAGCTCTTCCTTGTGATCCAGTACCAGCTCCTCGATGTCCTCATTGTCCACTTCAAGACCCATGCTCTTGCCCATGGACACAATCTCATCCACAACAGGAGGCTCAAAGCTTTCTAAAACCTGTTCAGGAACGCATTCAGGCCAAAGTTTCTTCCAGGCTGAGATCAATGTGCGGTGTGTGACGTCTTCCAAGGCTTTATCAATGAGGCCGATGCAATGAACGATATTAAAATGGTTCTTCCAGAACTCTTTCAGGATCAAAGACGTCTCCTCGGTCACATTGAAACACCTGGTGAATAATCCTTTGGTGTACAGTTTCTTGAAATTTGAAATAACCTGCTGGCCCATGGGCTGCAGAAGAGGAGTCATGTTGGGGGAGAGGAACATGACCTAATAAAGTCGTACTCCTCGACCATGTTGTCAACCAAATTTGGAGGGTGTGCCCGGTGCATTGTCCATCAGAAGAAGGCATTTTTTAGGCAGGTTATTCTCTTCGAGATATCGCTTCACGGCAGGAGTGAAAGCCTCATGCAGCCATTCCAAAAACAAGGTCCTTGTGACCCACCCCTTTGTGTTTGCCCTCCACATCACAGGCAGTCTGGCTTTGTTTACATTGTGCTGCTTGAAAGCACGAGGGTTCTCAAATTGGTAAACGAGTAGCGGCTTGATTTTTACATCGCCACTAGTGTTAGCACACAGCAAAACGGTTAACATGTCCTTCATTGGTTTATGGCTGGGCATAGCCTTCTCTTCCTGGGTAATGTAGGTCATCTTTGGCATCCTCTTCCAGAACAATCCAGTCTCTTCACAGTTGAAGACTTGTTGCGGGAGGTAGCCTTTGTTCTCCACTAATTTTGTGAAATTTTTCATGAATTCTTTCGCAGCTTCAGCGTCCGAACTAGCAGCTTCTCCATGCCTTACCACACTATGAATGCCACTTCTTTTGCGAAACTTTTCAAAGCATCCTCTACTGGCTTTAAATTCCTCACTTTTGGCAATCGTAGAAGGATAGTTTTGCAGCAAATCGCCATGAATCTTTCTGGCTTTCTTGCATAACATCACCTCACTTACGCTATCCCCTGCATGTTGCTTCTCGTTCAGCCACACTAGCAAGTTTTTCCACCTCTTCCAGCACTTGAGGCCTCTGCCTGGTTAATGTTGTAACTCCTTTTGCAACATCAGCTGCTTTAATAGATTCTTTCTGTTTTAGAATAGTCAAAATTGTAGATTTTGACTTCTTGTACTCGGCGGCAAGATCAGTAACACGAACGCCACACTCAAACTTTTCAATAATTTCTTTCTTTACTTCGATTTCAGTTTTCTTCAAAACTTTCTTCTCAGCACTCTTCACTTGCTTAGAAGCCATGGTTAACTGCAAAAGCACTGTAGAGCACAAAGAGATCACAGGTAAAGCACGCACGTCTAACTGAGAACAATGAACAGGGAGTGGCTCAACACTGCTTAAATACAGTAATCGACACGCACGTGCAGGCAGGCAGGCACGTCTGACCGAGAACAATGCAACACGTGCGGAAATCATCGGCGCACACAAACCGAAAGGGAAACTGGCTTGTTTATATACCGAGTGTGTGGTCGTGAACCGAGGCAAAAGTTTGGAGAACTTTTTGGTCGTGAACCAAGTTCTACGTGTACCAAGACGTTCGTGAACCGAGGTTCCACTGTACATTTCGTCTACAACGATCTGTGTAAATGTAGGATGATATGAAATGTGAGGCAAGAAATGTTGAACACATAACTAAAACAGAAACTTTTTCCATGTTATAGTAAAAATTAATTAAAATGTTGACGTGAAATATATAATGTATGAAGACTGAAGTTCAAATATCAAATGCTTTCACAAAAGATATAACAAAACAACTGCGCCTTTATTCAAGAATATAACCAAAGAGAAAAAAATTATTCAATGTACATGCTGCTGTCAATATGTAAAAACCGAAGCCCATTTATCAGTTGCTTGTGTGCATTAGAGGTAAGAACGGCAGCCTCTAAATCAAGCGGTTGCAGGTTCAATCCCCGGTCTTCCCTGCATTTTCCATTTTGAGTAGTTGCCGCTAATATTATTACTATTATATAATAAAAACAAGGCTGATACATATCACCGATTTCATGTTAATTGCTTGGCTGAATCTGATACCAATTCCGATAACCCCCACCAAAAAACTTTTTACACTAATCTCCTGCATAACTGCATTTTAAACAAGCTCACTGGTGTCTGTTTTAATTTATAATAAAGTTCTGAATTCCTTAAAGTAGCTATTGTTGCTGTTTGTTTAGTTACACAGGACGATTTCTCCAATTATTTTTTCAGTTTATTACTCCGTTAACTTGATAAAACCAGCCTCCACACGCTGGCCTTTTTTTACACTGTAGGAAGTTTGCTGCAAAAACAATAAAAAAAAAAGATGTGTGCTGGCTCAGCTACCATAATACCTTGCATAAAGGAGCATTGCAACTCAATTACTGTAAAGCTTAGAAAAACAGGGGCTGAAAATATATTTTTTGTGATCAGCCTTTTTACCGATCAAGGTTTTTTTTGTTGTTGTTTTTTTTTTTTTTCAATTTCAATCTGTGGCTGATTGACTGGAGCGTTCCTATTTCTTACTATAACACAGCTAGCAGTTTTCTGGTAGGTTGCAAGTTGTTGCATTTTTTTCATAGTCTGTGTTGTATCAATCTACAATTAACTAAGTTTTTCAAAATATATACCTTCTTGACTTTTTTTGTTTGTTTTTCAGTTTTCTGATGACCGCAATAGCAATGCGAAATCTTGTTTTTGGTTTACCACCCATGGAGCAGTTGGCCCAGGAAGTTGCTTATGCAAACTTGAAATACACAGATGAACAGGCACAAGGTGAAACACAGAATGTGAACATGCAGAAAACTGAAACCAGCCATGTCGAGCTTTGAAACAAACATTTACACATGTTGTTTAAATAGGACCAATGAAGACAGCTTACAGTGTTATTTGTATAGAAACACTGGCTAAGCCAGTCTGGCCTCAGTCTGTAACTTAACTACCAGTGTGCACCTCATCCTTCATTTTTCTTGACCTAGAACTTTTTTCATTCTCAGACATTGTTTGCTGTTCAACATATGGTCTGCAATTCCAGTTTCAAGTGAAAGGTCACTTTAATTTCTATTTTAATACTAAATTCAGGAAGATTAACCTGGATTATGTACAGATTTTTAATATAATCTGATGAACTGTTTGGACAGTCTTACCTCATTGCTCGTCTTCACAAACCAGTTAACACAGTTTGGAATCCTGTCAGCATTTTATCATTGCCACAAAAGTACAGGCTGGGAAGTCTATGATGCTTGCAGATCAGACTCCAGTTCTGTGCAAGTCTCCTGATCATCTTCTTCTGAAATTTAAGTATTGACTCTCACATAGATATGGATTGTAGCAATACAATCCTACATTTTCATTTTGAATGGTTAAATTTATTTGAACTTTTTTTAGTGTCTCAGTTTTACTGACAGCATGCATATTTGTTTTTAAGATATTCAGCAGGTTTTCACAAAATTTGGATTTGTGCTTTTTATTTTTAATAAATATAGATAATGAACACTTCTTGAGGTCCCATCTTTCAACTTTAAATAAAAGAATATATATTTTATCTTTGGTTTTATTTATGTTTTATGTTAGTTTTATTTTTGTTCTTTTACCTTAATGAAATTCATATTTTCATTCAGTAAGGTTTTCTGTGTGATTTGGCCAATGGAGTCTGTGTCGCATAAAAAAAGACTATAAAGAAAATATTGTGGGCAAGCCTCTCATTTGCTTCTCTGTGCAGAATGAGGAAACAAGAAACTGAACTAAATTCATCATTGTTTTGCTGTAAAAGTTCTGAAAAGAAAAATGGCAGATACTTAAATGGGTGGTGTGGTGGTTAGTGCTACTGCTTCACAGCTCCAGTGGCTGGCGTTTGAATCTAAGCCGTGGCACTGCCTGTGTGGAGTTTGCATGTTCTTTCAGTGTCTACTGGGATTGTGCTTCAGGTACTCTGTCATCTTCTCGCATTTTAAAGACATGTATGTTAGGTTGATTGGCACCCCTGAATTGGCTTAATATGGATGTGTGTGCAAGTGTGCTGGTCTAATGGAGTTTGTGCCCTGTCAGCGTTTAGTTTCTGCCTTGTGCCTAATTTTCCGGGGATAGACATAGGCTCCTCCTTGACCCAGAATTGCATAAATTGGAAAATGGATGGATGACTACATGGAGAAAAAATTAACTGGATAATAAACACTTAAGGGTAATGTTTAATTTGCAAGTCAAATCAACTCAAATTTTGAGCATCACACATTGCATATTTTTACTGTTTTAAATATTTACCTCATTTTTGGTCCCAACCTTAGGGCTACCTTTTGTGAAACAAAACCTAATAAATGATGATTAATTCTGAATTCCCTTAAAATAGCCTGTGTTGTGTTATTTTCAAATTGCTTCACCTAAGTGCTCAGACTTTGCTCTTGCTTGTCCTTCAGTAATTATCTAAAAGTACAGAAGTTATTCATACTCCAACTGGAGACTGCATTGCATTTGTGGGAATAATCTCGACTCTCTCTCGCTAAACTCAATTTACTGACTGTTGATTGCTTACAACATTGTGCTCTTAAAGCATGTACAAATCACATCTTTTCAATTTAATAACATACAAGAGGCAATAATGAAAGCCCTTTTTAATCTTGAAATCTTAGCGGATTTATCCTGTTTTATTAAGTTAAATCATGCAAGATTTTTAAGTGTTGGGTGCCCACCAACCCTTGCCAAAATTCAATCCCAGAAAGTGTAACAGTAAGGGCTCATTTATACTTCACGCGACGCATGCTGCAGCGGACGCTCATGCTACGCAAGCGTTGTAGTGTTTATACTTGCGCGCGTACTTTACGTAAATCTGGAGGAATCCACCAAGAGGCAGTGCGAGATATTATCGCGGTGAGAACATGTTCGGCTTCTCTGTGTTGTGAATTGCCTAAAACACCTATTAAATTCCGATAACGCCTTACCGCAATATCTCTGAAAAAGATGTTTATTGATTAAATCCATAAATCCAGGGATGTATGTGTCCATTCCAGGAAGCATTGGGCACGAGTGAGAAACAGTCCCTTGACGAGGCCTCAGCTCATCGCAAGGTGAATACAAGCAAACACATACACTAGCGTCATTTTAGCGGCACCAAATCTGCATATCTTTGGACGGAAACCGGAGCACAGTGTGGAATACCAGCAACATAACTCCCTGCGAGACAGCAGTGCTATCGCTCCGCCACCGTGACACCCCCATGTGTGTAATTATTAACAGTATTCATTATTTAAACGAAATTATATGTAAAATGTAACATACACATTTTAATGCATTTCATCATGAAAGTGATATCAAGTATAAATCTAAAGATTCTAAATGTGCAGAGAGTTGGAATATCATACATTTAATTTGTTCTGTTTGGCGATCTATTGCTGCTTTCCACTGCTGAAGCAAAATGCCGACATACAGAAGCATTCGTGGTGCTTTTATATTCAAGCGTCGCATATTCCTGATCGTAATGACACGATACATACTAACTTTTGTGCCATCTATTTTTTATTGTTTTACTTTACCTGCTGTCAGGTCCAAGAAGCTCGTAGCGATTAAAAACTGGGATGACGTTTGCGACCGTCTGCTTTAATGATAAAATAAACTACGAGGTTAAAGTGGACATTTCGAGATTAAAGCCGAAATTTCCACTTTAATCACAAAGTACACGTTTTCACCATGTCCTTTATTTTTTTCTCAGTGGCTGAAATATAATGCTATACATTTATGTTGCTGTTGTTAAGTTGCAAAAATTAAAAAATAAAAAAGACCTATATAAATGACACGATACATTTTAAAAGTCTCACATACCATCGTTTATGCCGTCTATTTTTTTTTTTTTTTTTTGCAACTTCACATCGGCTACATAATGTATAGCGCTGTATTTGAGCCATTCATCAAACAGCAAAGTGCGCACATCGATCCCCGAAGGATCTCCACAGAGGCTTGCTGTCACATGTAGATAGTAAACAGAGACTCTGACGTCACGTTCCGACTTTTAGCACACTGCGCCCCCCGACTTTTTGCTGGTACTGCAACTCGCGCACGCGTCGCGTTAATTTCTGAGGACCTGCTCAGAGGACGCGTGAAATGAACGGCTGGGAACGCGTGGCAGCCATGATGTGGACGCGTACGCGTTCTGAGCGTGAAGTATAAATTAGCCCTAACTGGGAGCTGTTATCTCTGTCCCACTCTGTTGCTTGCAGTTGCCATTCCAGGCCTGTCCCTAAAATTGTGTTTTATTGCTGTACACTAACACGTACAGTAATTGCACTCTATTTTTGAGTATATCCAATTGTTACAAATGCTTGTAATAACCAAAAATGTAAAAACTGATTCTTTAAAGAAGTAACTAAAAACACACATAATGCCCCGTGAATGCACCTGAATGTTGCATCATGCGAACATTTTCAAACTTGTTTAATTTGCTGTGCACTACAAATCCAAGTTTTTAGTTACTTTTAAGGGTATTATTGACCAGTGTAATGACTGACAAAAGGAATAAATGTTTAGGCTTTACAAATTACCAATATTCTGTCACTTTATGTAAGAATGTATGAAAATCTCACCAATTAGCAGAACACATTGGCACTTGTCTTTCATTGTGATAATCTGGTTTAAAATAAGTATATTACATTATTCTTCATCCCTTAACGTCCTGTGTACATTTTCGACTTCATATGAAGATGGCAACAGGCTCATCATCATGTTAAAATTATTTGATCACTGTATAGTCCTGGCCAAAAGATTTGAGAATGACACAAGTATTGGTGGCGGCATGGTGGTGCAGTGGGTAGCGCTTCTGCCTCGCAGTTAGGAGACCTAGGTTTGCTTCCTGGGTCCTCCCTGCATGGACTTTGCATGTTCTTCCCATGTCTGCATGGGTTTCCTCCCACAGTCCAAAGACATGCAGGTTGGGTCATTAGCGATTCTATATTGTCCCTAGTGTGTGCTTGGTGTGTATGTGTGTTCGTGCCCTGCCCGGGGTTTGTTTCCTGCCTTGTGCCCTGTGTTGGCTGGGATTGGCTCCAGCAAACCCCCATGACCCTGTAGTTAGGATATAGCAGGTTGGATAATGGATGAATGGACAAGTATTGGTTTTCACAAAGTTTGCTACTTTGTTTTTTAGATCTTTTTGTCAGAAGTTTCCATGGTATACTGAAGTATAATTACAAGCATTTAATAAGTTTCAAAGGCTTTTATTGGCTATTACATTACGTTTATGCAAAGAGTCAATATTTGCAGTGTTGGCCCTTCTTTTTCAAGACCTCTGCAATTCACCCTGGCATGCTGTCAGTCAACTTCTGGGCCAAATCCTGACTGATGGCAGCCCATTCTTGCATAATTAATGTTTGGAGATTTGGGTTTTTGTTTGTCCACCCACCTCTTGAGGACTGACCACAAGTTCTCAATTGGATTAAGGTGTGGGGAGTTTCCTGGCCAAAGACCCAAAATTTTGATGTTTTGTTCCCAGACCTACTTAGTTATCACTTTTGCCTTATGGCACAATGCTCCATTATGCTGGAAAAGGCATTGTTCATCACCAAAATGTTCTTGGAGGGTTGGGAGAAATTGTTTTCAGAGGATGTTTTGGGTTTTGTTTTTTTTCTACAATTTTTTTTAAAAAAACTTGTTAGTGGGAGAAGTGTAATAAATGGGTATTTTAATTTGTTCTTTAAGGTGCATGACATTATTTTCTTTATTTACATAAGCCCTTGTAAATTTATCTTACATGTAGAATTTGGTTTGTGATACGTTTGATTAAATTCGATAAACTTGATTAATCCCAAGGTGAAATTCAGATCTATGCTACTGTATGTTGTGCTTTCAATGTAAGGTTTTTATACTCCATAATCATGGCACTAGAGAATGGTGGTGTGTTTCATGTTGATTAGCACATGCACAGTGATGGTTTAACTGTTTGTAGTCAACAAAGGAGAACCTATGCTTTGGATATTTATAATTTTGTAAATGGACTAACTTTTTATATATATATATATATATATATATATATATATATATATATATATATATATATATATATATATATATATATATATATATATAAGTGGATAGATTTTAAAATGGCTACCAGACTTTGGCACAACACTTGCTGACTCTGCCGTTCTTACATCTGATTCAGCGGAATGCCTACTACCTGCTTTCATTAAATCGAAATGAGAGACTGCTTCTCTAACAATGTGCTACTTCTCACTTCATCTACAGCAGTATGCTCTTGAGATGTTGAACAGGCAATAAAAGTTGGGCCAATTTCAGTTTGTTTTCCTTAGTGGTTAAGTGCCCTTTCATTACCAATCTGAGGTGTGCTTCAATAAAAAGACAGACTACAAGAACCTTTTTTTGGAGAATGTGCACCTGCAGAATACAAGAATGTTCCCATGTGCGTTTCCGTTACTCAAATAATGCCAACTAGTCCACATTTTTTAGGAAAGCTACTACATGTCCTATTCTAAACAAGTGAGTGGTGGATTACAAAATATGGAAGTATGATGGAACATTAAGTATGTAAGAAAAATGCCCAAACAAAACTGCTGTTCCACGGGCTTGTCTACCTATTACGTTGCCCTGACTGCCTGGTGGACTGCCTTAGCAATTTTCCCACTTCTCAAAGCTACACTCAAGCAGTCTCCTATCTTCGCATTATATTCTTGTTCTATACATTTGGCTTTCTTCATCTTTGTCTTTCTCAACTCTTCATCTAATTCAAGACTCAACTAACTCCTGAGAAAGGGTGAAATTTATATTTCCTCCTGGGATCATTTTCAGGCCCGGTTTATAATAATCTGAAAGATCAGCTTAGTCCAATATAAATTGTCATTTCTGATTCACCTAACATTAACAGAACGACAATCAAAGTGGCACTTGAGAGACTAGGACAAGAGACATAATGAACATGACAATGGGCAAATCAGCTATTCATGCTGGCATTGCTCTAGAGATGCTTGAACGTATAAATTCAGCACTTTTGACCCATCTTTCCAGAGGTAAACGTAGCACTAAGGAGGTGAAGACCTATACAAATAGACTGAGCTAAAGTGAGCAGACAAATTTTACTAGACCCAGATCTTAACACAAGGATGGCGGCTATACTTTAAAGAAATCATTTCTCAGTAAAAAAGAAGTGCTGATAAAAATAAAATAGTGATTTTTATGACATATATGTGCTGGTGCTGACCTATAGGTGTGAACCATGGGCTCACAAGACCACCAGAGTACGGTACGGACAATGGAGATGGGATACCTGTGGAAGGGTGTTGGAAAGACCAGGCAGGGCCATTATGAAAACAGACTTTTAAAATGCAGATAAAGATAAAAAAAAAAAGCATAAAGAAAACAAATTGCTATGAGGTGGTACAGTCATGTCATCACAGTGTGCTAATGTGAGCCCTGGATGTGAGAGGTAAAGGAAGGAAGCACAGAAGAATGACCTAGGAGAACTTCAGAGAGCTGCTGTTCTGGGAAAAGAAATAGTATGAAAGACGTAATGGTGAAAGAAATATACCAACTGCAATGACACCGAGTGGTAGAAGAGGATCAGATTAAGTGAAGTAAGTGCTAACACTATCAAAAGATGATCAAATTAAAGGATGTTTTGTATTTTTCAAGTCTTCACAAACATGGCACATATATATTTGCCATTTGAAATTGTGTTGTAAAGTTAAGTGTTTTCAAAATACATTTTAAAAATACATGTCCATTCCTGGCATTTTACAATGGATCTATATGGGGCATGATATACCACCAGAAAACAAAAGCCTAAAAGCTTAGTGAATATGTTCACATTGAAACTGCTAAAGTTTAAATATAAGGAACTAGGCCTTTGGTATTTCAGACACGTTTGTGACAGCAAAAGAGATTTGAAAATATTCATTTTATCACATATTCCTTGTACTAATTCTCGAGGTAAGAATGCGCTTTCTATTAGTTTGTGTGGCTTTCCTGGGAGAAGTTCTCCCAAAAATACGTAAATAAATCAACACAATACCGAGCATGTGGTATGAATGGTTTACTGTGATTTTATCCTGCAAGTTGAAACCGCACCCTGAGGATTGGGTTTAAAGGTCATTGCAAAAGAAAAAAAGTACAGACCTAGCACACTTCTTTTATAATGGCTGAACCTCATAATATTAGTGCTTTTTTTTTTTGGTTCAAAAATATTTCAGTGTTTCCGAGAGTGGTTCAAAAAAAGATTTCAAAGCTACCTACCAGAAGAGAAGGAGGAAAGAGACAAACCGATATTTTCAGTGAATGCATAAAAATACCACTCTGACCAAAGTGGTGCCTGAGCCGATTGCCCCGTAGCATCATCTCACACGCCGGCCTTGCCGTGCCTGTGAACATATTACTTTTTGTACTCATTCTTTTAGTTTATGTGAAAATGAAAAAAGGAGAAAACGAAGACCAAGGAGTAACATGTATAAATGCACTTTTCCTCTTAAAGATTATGGACTTGTTATTTATTTAAAAGTAAAATCGTCTTCTGCGCCAGTTAAAGAATGCAGTCGGTCAACGAAAAAAGTTTTTTTGTAGTGAGGTACAGCGTTTTATTACCTTTCAGACCCGGCGTGGTGCGCTACGTCCTGCTGCTTGAAGCAGGGCCCGTTTTTGCCACCAGGTCTCCCGCTCCTATGCCACCCGTCCTTTAAAATACGGAATCGTCCCTTATTTGAGAATGAAATTGCCCTTGGCCCCCAAGGGATGTGGCCCCGCTGCAGTATGCGTCCCTTATTTTTTGTATTAAAAATGGTAACCCGAGCTCCTAGCTCTCCTGTATTTTTAGCAGTGGATACGCTAAACCCACATACCTTCCAAATTTGCCATTCAGGACTCAGAATACAATTCTCTCACGATACAGCACAACGTCGGAGTAACTGGCAAAATAATAAATATATTAACTTATTTTTGAAAGAAATGTGAAAAGTAAATAAAAATGATTAACCTAAAATCGATAGAAGCGCACCGAACAGGCGTTAAAAAGAAGACACACCCATAATTTCATCACCGTTTCTGTTTGACCCAAATATATTTCTATTGACTGAGATTTGCGGATGTGAAATTGAATATAAAACGACACGGCGCTGTTTCGCTCATCTCGTACGCTTCCCTGAATACGCTGGCAATTTGGAAAAGGCGCCTGTCCACCCAGTGCAAGTAAACACGCGCTTTGCACACGTTGAGGGGCATAATTACGCAGGCACTGCACTTTGTGCCCGACACCTGACGAACATTCAGGAACGCTGGCATGTCTTAGTCGAAGATGAACTTTGAAGGATGGACAGCAAGATTCTACGGGGCAAGCTTTTATTGAGGAAGGTAGGTTTGGTTTTAATTGTCGTGTGTGTGTTGAGTGAGAGATTGTTCCTGGAGAACCACGATGACCGCTTCTGCACTTGTCCTTCAGATTTGGTTATACTAACATGTTCATCTTGCTATTATTATACCGATTTCTGGGCATTTTCAGAAAAGTAGTAACGTTTACAATAACAACAGCCAATCTAATGTAACATAACAATTGCAATAAAGATTATTAAGTTTACACGTTGACATGCTGTATGTATTCCCCGTGCCTTTAAATTGAGATGAATGTGTAGTTTACATATCATTAATTGAGAGGGGGCGAGACGTTAATGAGCAATCACACAGGCAAACCGAGAAGAATCATAAAACTAGATGGAGACTAGTGGCACTTTAGTTAAAATTAGTATTGCTCATGTTCAGCTGTTCACTGATCTGAGGATCTGCAGCTAGTGTGTAGCACTGTCTCGGTTGCGCAGCCCCACAGCTGACATGACTGTGCTTTCGAATGGAGGACTGGCATTGGTCTTCCATTTAGGGCATGAGTGGCAAACTCCAGGCCTAGAGTGTCGCAATGGCTGCATATTTTCATTCTCACCATCTTCTTAATTAGTGACCAGTTTTTGCCGATTACTTTTTTTAATTAAGATAACTCAGGCCCCATAGTTGTTTCTTTTTCTTTAATTAGCAGCCAAACAATAATGAGACACAAAACAAGCCACCACATGACCAGCTTCCCAGTGCCCATTAACAAATATATTTAAATTAAAGCGAGGTGATGGTCTTGGTAAAGTTGATCTCTCAGGTCACCAAAACATTTTGACGGTGCTCTTAGAAAGAGCAGAAAGACAACAGTTTTTGAAATGTTTGCCTTTGGCAGAATGAGAGCAGCAACAAGCCATGCCTTTAAATAACGGGTTTAATTAACAGTAAGAATTGGCTTCTCATTAAGAAAGTGATTGGAGTGAAATTGGTTGGAGTTTGAAGCCCCAGTTTAGTTGGTCATCTGTTAGCTCGTTTCACATCTCATTTCTTCTTGGCTATCATTTAATGAAGAAAGGAATCAATTCAGAGGGATGACCTCTTCAAACAAGGCTATTAAAGTGATGGGGAAAAGTTAATTAGCAGTGAAAACTGGTCCTGATTAGGAAAAGGGATACAATGAAAACCTGTAGCCATTGCGGCACTCTAGGCCTGGAGTTCGGCACCCCTGATTTAGGGTGAATGTTTTAATATTGCCAGTTAATATTATTCTGCCTATCAGTTTTCGGAATCAAAATTTTCTGTTATAGGGATTCATGTTTATTACCAAATATTTAAAATTGATGTGACCCTCAACAAGTTAACATTAATTTACAAAACTTATTAAACACAGACAAATTAGTAATTATAGAAACTCATTTTCTTTATTCAGTATTACAATGCTGTGTCACAGGTGGAGCCAGAACTCTGGGCCAGTAATTGGGATGCCAGCTCATTTAATCACAAGAAAATGGCACCAGGTATGGGGTAAGAAAAATAATGAGAATTTGAAAAAAAGGCAGCCCCAGAAATTGTCAGTTGTTCTGCTTTTAATTGATTTTCCAAGAAAATATTCAACAATGTCCTGTCCTACACATCTGAGTAGGTTAGAAAAGGACTATATAAATGTAAATATTCTTCTAATTCAATTGAATTGCTTGCTTTTTATTATTTGCTGAGTTTGTACAATAAGCATGCTTTATTTAGACATTGCAGTTTTTGCACATGCTTATTTTAAAGTGAATGTAGGTGGCAGAGTACTTACCTAACCTTGGAGAATAATCATTACTAAAATGTCTATGTATGTAATGTTTATGGGTTAAAAGGGCTTCTTGTTTTCTGATATTTTACATTAAATTATAAGGCTGCACAGTAGGCAGAGGCATAATGGTGTCACACTTCTAAATCACGAAATGTGGAAAGGCATTTTGTCAAGATAATTTAAACTAAAGAATGTGTTCTAAGATTAAAAATGAAGTATAAATCCATACTGTACACAGGTTCAGAAAATTTAATAAATGGCTATATGACAATGAGATATTACCACATTCACATTATTCTGCTCTATAATCATATGCCTTGGACAAAATCTTTATTAAGCTGACTAGCATCCTTTGTACGTTGTTTATTTGATAAAAGTAGCATACATGTATACAGAGCATAGCATTAACGCACTGCATCTTTTATGCTGTACTTTTCTTATCATGGACAACATTTTTTTTTTCTGTTTTCAAAAGCCTTGTGCAAGAAGAAGCTGTTAGAATTCATCATGGAATGGATATTCCGGGTGATCCTTCCACCTATGGATTGAAAGAATAAAGAAAGAAATTTAACACTGTACACTGATCATTGAAAATGTTGGCTACAGTGGAAGATTTAATGGGCACAGATGGAATTGAACCTTAAGAGGAAAACAAAGGGCAATGTGGTAATGGTATAATGCCAACAGTTCAATCAGCAAAGTAAACCTTACCAAGTTGACATTTTCTCCGGTGCGCCTGATAGACTGAGTAGATTGCTGTTATTTCAAGTGTGGCTTTTGAAAGCAGCATTCTGAAGAGTATTTTCAGGTAGTGCCATTGATTCTGGGAGGTTCACTGACTTGGCTTATGCAGTCAGGTTGCTCTGAGGCTTCTGAGTAATCCATTAAATGCAAGTTTTAATTAGCAAATGTAATATTCAAGAAAACACTTTACACATTATGTATAAAGATAAGTTATCATCACTTTAGCAGGTTGTGTTCATGGTTTGACTAGTGGAGTGTTAATTATAGTTGATTTAAGAATCTTGCATTTCTCTTACAGATAGTTTACACTTCCACCCATCCATTTTTAGAGTCGACTTTATCCATTACAGGTTGCAAGAAGGTTTGGCCTGTCCCAGGAATATGTGTAAAGCAGGGACCCATTTTGGATAGAAAGATACCTTATTGCAAACACGTGCACACTTAGCAGCACATTTTATTTTTTATAGAAAAAGAGAACAGATCTAGAAGAACACAGAGAGAGACAGTGACAAAATCCAGTATCAAACTCAACAGCATTAGTTACTGTACTGCCATGCTGCCCTTGTAAATATAAAATAGGTTTTATTTAGAAAGGAGAAGATCAATGCATTTTAAGTTCTGTTCGAACATGATGATAAAATCAGGAACCTATCATGGCAGCATCTGGAGTAAAGCAGGAACCCTGGACGAGATGTCCACATAAACCACCATGACAGTAAAAGAAGATGCCTTTTTTATTATATGAACATTTTTTTTCATAGCATAGTTTTCATTTTAGTTTACATTTCATTTGTCAATGCTGTACCAAATAGGACTTAGGGATTTGGAGTTTGGGGCGGCATGGTGGCGCAGTGGTAGTGCTGCTGCGTTGCAGTTAGGAGACCCAAGTTCGCTTCCTGGGTCCTTCCTGCGTGGAGTTTGCATGTTCTCCTCTGTGTCTGTGTGGGTTTCCTCCTGCTTAGGTGCATTGGTGATTCTTGTCCCTAGTGTGTGCTGGGTGTGTGTGTGTGCGCCCTGCCTGAGGTTTGTTTCCTGCCTTGCGCCTTGTGTTGGCTGGGACTGGCTCCAGAAGACCCCCGTGACCCTGTAGTTAGGATATAGCAGGTTGGATAATGGATGGATAGATTTGGAGTTTGTGAGGGTTGTAGGAAATCTTCTTTGTGACTTTTTCTAGTTCACCGTAGTTGCTACAGAAATGGAAGAGGAAGAGTTAGCCAAAAGTTTTTGCAGAAAATGTTAAATGTATTATAATTTTTAGGTATATTTTCTCTCCAACAAAAATGATACTATAATAATAAGATGCAAAAATAAAACAAACATTGGCAAAAAATTGAAAAGTAAAAGCACCAGAGATCCAGAGGTCAAATGTGTTCAAATACCACAATATATATAGTACTGTACAAATGTCTTAGGCACTTTAGATAGCTCACGGAAATATTTGTCTTGGATGGTTACTTTATGTCTTCTGGATTCGCATGCTAATAGAAATTAGTTTAATTTACAGTTCTAGACATTTCTTTGTAAAAAGTGAAACAATACAATAATATCTGAATGTACTTGAAGAAAGACGGTAACATACTAATAGATCACTTTACAGTTACAAAATATGAAATCTTCACCTACAGAGCCCAGTGCTTGATTATTCAAATATGACAAACAGATTCTAATGATCAATGAAGTAATGTGTAGGCTCAACCAGTGATTAACTGAAAGAGAAGCAGTTGTGTAGAGGACATAAAACTGGGCAAGGAAGAACCATACTTAAAAGTTGAGGTTACAGTAGATATAGTGGTTTAACCATCAGATCTTACACAGTAAACAAGGTGGTCATCCTATATCATCTAGGTCTGCCCCAAGCAGAAATTCTGTAAGAGGCAAGTGCTTCTAGATGGGCCGTGAAAGCTCTACTGCGGAAGCACAAACAAATGGCCATTGATGAGAACCGGGAGCACAGTGGTTGGCCATGAAAACTGAGTGCAGCAAATGACAGATACATCAAGCTTACTTCCCTTCAAAATCAGATGTTCAGCACCACCATCGGCCAAGAACTGACAAAATTACTAGGACTCTGGTACACCCATCTACAGTCCAGAGAAGTCTTATACGAAGTGTTGTTTAAGGAAGAGTTGTAATGGAAATCCGTTCTTTCGAGGTGCAAATAAAGCCAAAATTCTCATCTATGCATGAAAACACAAGGACAGGGGTGCAGAAAAACGGCAGCAGGTGGTTTGGACTGATGAGTCAAAATATGAAATTTCTAACTTTAACGTAAGGCATTTTGTTTCCCTATGGATTGGAGAACAGTACATGGATGAATATCTGCAGGAAACAGTGAAACACTTTGGAGGTTCTTTGCAGGTTTTTCAATAAACTGAGTTAGTCATATGATCAAAATTGAGGGGGTTCACTGCTAAGTACAGGCAGATAATTTTACATCATGCAGTATCATCAAAGTGGTGTCCCAGCTTCATTCTACATCACAATGACCCCAGACACCCAGCCAAAATCCTATAAAGCTGTCTTGAGTGAAAATAAGCAAAGGAAATCCAGCAACAGATGGTATGGCCCCCACAGAACACTGATCACACCATCTTCGAGCCACTCTTGAATTATTTGCAGAGACAGAAGAAAGTAAGTCAGCTAAAGTACTGCAGTGGAGCTGTGGGAAATTTTCCAAGAGGCGGAACAACCAACCAGATGAGTACCTTCAGAAAATGCATGTAAGTGAGCCTAAGGGAATTGCTGCTGTTTTTAAGGCAAAGGGTGGTCACAACAAAACAGTATATTTTTTTCAAATATTTTTTTTCTGTTTACTGCAGCTTCTAGGCATTTTATTGACTAATAAAATCTATTTATTGCATTACTTTTGAAGGTATTCACCAGTTAACACCATTTTTTCGCAAGTGCCTAAGATGTTTCCACAGTACTGTATATTTAAAGGAAAGTGGATAAAATTAGGTGAAAGTTGAAAAAGAAAATAAAAATTATGGAACATGCCACTCATATAAAGCCTATACATAAAACATTACTCTAAAGATGCTATCACACCATCCTAAAAATCACATCTCCCATTTCCTTATATGTGCTTAGTTGAACATGTTCACAAGTTTTCCAGTAATTTGTACCATACGCATACAATGAAAGCCATACTGTAAGAAGAATTCTATAAGGTATACTGGATTACCCAAGTTAATACACACTCCTGATCATAGAGATATTTATTTACATCTTTTTAAAATAAAAATGGAATACATGCACATTTTTCTTTGAATTACAATAAAAGCATAGCCACAAAAAAGACTTTCACACATTTTAAATGGAATCACATTCACTAAAGTCATGTCCACTAAAAGCATAAACATTTTGTATTGAATCACATTCTGAAATAGTCATACTCAGAAACAAGGCATCCATTCATTTTTTAAATAGAGTTTTTTTTAATCACATTGGGCCCTTGCAAGGGGAAAAGAAAAGAGTCACTACATATCTTTAAAGGTAGGAAAAAAAAATCC
Organism: Polypterus senegalus; assembly: GCF_016835505.1. Classification (NCBI taxonomy): domain Eukaryota; kingdom Metazoa; phylum Chordata; class Cladistia; order Polypteriformes; family Polypteridae; genus Polypterus; species Polypterus senegalus. The sequence goes on from NC_053164.1 coordinate 101,254,782, forward strand.
TGAATAGAGGCAATTTTCCACCAAATTAAAAGTTGAAAAACCTATTATGTTTCAGCTCAGTTTTGAATTATGCAATTTAACATATTGTTAAAATATGTATTTTAAACATTCTGATAATACTTGCAATTACATTTTATTTATTTTTAATATAACTAATTGTTACAAAAATATTTTATATACAAAAATGTGATCTGATTGAAGTTAGCCAAAGTTAAAAATGCTCCAACTTTCAAAACAGTTAGCTAATTCCTTGAAGGCTTCTGAATATTATGCAATGTGTGCATTTTGTAACTGGTAATAATGCACAGGAGGTCACAGCAGTGTTATTTCCTTTGTACAATAAATTAAGTTATTGAAAGGCAGTGAGAATTGCTAGAATACATTTGTCTTTAGACAAGCTGTGGGGCCAAGCTGTGTGGTTTAGGGGTCCATGTTTTACATAAACACAATGTCAGCTGTGTAACACAAAATAACTTGTGTTTTAAACAAAAGGCATTCCATATTTCTTCAAAACTGCCGCTCCTTAGTCACTGGTGAACCTCAGTGTGTAAGTAATCACACAGTTGTTTTTGAGTTTTCACACTGATTTTAAGTGAGTAATGCGTTATAGACTAGGATAGTTTTGGCAAATGTAAAGAATGTCAGAATAGGAGCACAGCATAAAAGAGAGCAAACAAACACCATAGACTAATTGGTTGCAGTATGTCCCGCTTGAAAACTAACAGCAATTACTATTGAATATTTTCAGGATTGGATGCCACAATGCTTTCTACCACTAATTTCAATTGTAGGGGAAAAGGCTTAGGATTCAGAATCAGTAAAAGTGTACCGACACCAACTATGGCTAAACGTAAATTGTAATACAATATGTGAAAATTTCCAGTTTCACATATACTAATTGAATTAAACTATTTTTTCTCCTAGATTGTTCATAAAAATTTGGCTTCTTAATTTTTCACTGTTATCTTTGTCCTATATTTAAAATTTGTTAGCTACAACACATTGCTACAGCCTTTTAATTTGAACTTTAACAGGTTAGAGTGCTAAAAAGTCGCTGACAGTGATTAGTGATCTTGTATGTTGTGTGCTTTCAATCATCCTAGCACAGTAAATATAGTAATATTAGACATTAAGCCCGTTACAATAACGGGCGCTAGAACAGTATTGCATAAACATTATTAGGAGCAGTCTATATTAAATGGTAGGGGACCTTGACCTCATTCTGTTTGTTGTCTTAATTTTTTTGTTAAAAATATTTTTGCAAGAAGCCTAAAGTAAAATAATATTAAAAATAAAATAGAAATGTATATGACAATACAGTAAGTATAATTAATATTGCCTTAGTGTAAAACTTTATAACAATCTGTAATACACAATATCTGAAGAAGACATTTAGGAAAATGTTTTTATTTTTTTACCTCAGGACATTTTTCAATAAAATTTCATTATAGACAACATTTTTTATAAACACTCTTGTTCAGGACCATCTACAACGTTGACAACAACATCTGTAAAATTTCTAACTCTTGACAATGCAACATATAACTGACCGTGGCTGAATACTGGTTCTGGCAAGTAAATGCCAACTTTTTCTAAGGTTTGCCCTTGAGCTTTATTAATTGTTATGGCAAAGGCTAATGTAACTGGAAATTGTCGCCTTCTTATGGTAAAGGGTAAATTAGTAGAGGATAGAGCCAAATCAATACAGGGAATATTCTGACGCTCATTTTCTTTTTTACAATCGATCTATTTGCTCGTATTTTTCTTTGTCTTTCAGCCTTTCTTTTGTTGATGTTTACTTGCTGAGCTGACTGTTCTTTCAGGAGATGTTGCTTATATACGATTTGAGTGTCTGTGTCTTTTGTCCTACTTGACATGTCCTTTTTTTTTGGGTGGCATGTTGTTAGTAGATAGTTAGTTAGTAAGCATGCACGGGGCAGTATGTGTGGTGTCTCCCCAGCAATGGATTTTATGTACGCGGCCGCGACTACCCAATCAGCACTCTTCCCAGCATTACTGTCCTTTATTTGCTTATCATGCGCGGCCGCGGCTACGCCATTCACTGTGTGCCCAGCTTCCAGTGTGTGTGCGTCCACGGTCTCCCCAGCAATGATGTCCTTTATTTGCTTATCATGCGCGGCCGCGGATACGCCATTCACTGTGTGCTCAGCTTCCAGTGTATGTGCGTCCACGATGCCGGTCGTGCGTGTCGCACCGAGCCTCGAGCATGCGCACTTCACCAAAAGAAACACACACACGGACACCTGGACGCACACAGGGGTTTTATTAAAGAGGATAATTACAAATAGAATAGTTGGAGGTACTAGAAGTTGAGGAGTCAGAGCTGAAGGTGAAGGTTTTGTGTACTGATTCCACAACCCTGGTAGAGGAAATATTGTATAATACTTCAGTGATGTAGCTCATAAAAGTGTCCATGTTTCTTTGTTCTAAAAAGGCTAAGATGCATTTTAGGTTTTAGTATTGTAACTCTGGGCCATGCTTCTGTTGTACATAAGTATAGTAGTAAAGCAGGTGGTGTGTTGAAGATGACTGACAAAATGATGAAGTACAAATCTTTGAACAGACATGAATAGCTAGTCGGTCTGAAAATTTTGAAGAAGAGTAAAATAGCTGTATAAAATAAACAAAATTCTCTGATTGCAGTCATTTATGTCAACGACTTCGTTATTTTTTTCCTATTATAAATTTAGTATATGTCACATTTTCAGAAAATACATTTATTTCATTTGACTTCTACATACTTACATTAAAAGCTCCACATAGCGTATGTTTTTATTCAGTCCTTCAATAGCATTCATCTCTTCATCAGACAAGGAGAAATCAAACACCTACAGGAAAACACATATCCTTTTTAACATCACAGGTTTAAAGTTAAAATAATACTTTATAGACATTTGCTAATTAAAGTAAAACTTTCAGTAAAGATTTATCAGGTAGGACAATATTAAAGACATTGTTGTAATAGTACAGTTCATCTTCTGCTATTAAAGTTTGGGTACAAGAGTCCAGTATTAATGTATGAGTATACTGTATGTTTATTTTTGGATTTTTGGGGTTTACAAAAATTAGGATTCTATTTTCATTTTTTGCTTTAATTTAAAAGTTAATTTTCATTAACATCTTAGGCTTCTTTATTTATGCAATGCCATTTTGAAGGTCACATGACTCATTGCTGCATTGATGATGTAACAGAATCTTTTTAATCTCTTTAATTATGGTCACAGTTGCAATTTATATTATCCCTAGGTGGATGAGAAACATTTGATTTTCATAGTAATAACTTCATTCCCAAGTGGACCCTTTTGTATGGATTTTGTATTTTGCTTGTGACTCTCTTTCAGTTTTTATTTTGTCTTTTGTTCTAGTTACTACTTGTTGTTTTGGTTTGTTTAGTAGTATAACCCTTGCCTATCTTTTAACCATGATTTCTATTGGCTCAGTTATCTCTTGGTTGTTTTGTGCTCACAATAATCCTCAGCCCTACATGTGTCATAATACAGAGGACTAGAAGTGTGGAGCAGTGTGGGGTGGAGATTGTGTGATGTAATATATGTCATAACGTTGTGACAAGTGCGCATCAGTTTAATCTGTGATTAAAGATATGAGAATGTGTTCCAAATTAAGCAGTTCATTTTCCAAGTATCACTAACAAGCTTATCTTTGTGGAATGTGGTCTGTAACCTGTTGATAAACTTAGCGTGTGCAATGTACCCACTTTATTAAATGTTTACACTAAGCACTCATTTAAATAAAGTTCATACTTTAATACTTGAATATTTTTAACTTATTTGTATTTTTTTAAGTATATCTGATATTTGGGTTTACCAGAATTTTATTTGATTATTACATATGTATGTCCTGTATGTCTCTCAGGTGTGCAGACCGGGGAATGACCAGATCTCTGTAGGTGGATACACCTTTTATTGGTCTGGTCGCTCTGATGGCTGTTGTTCAGGGAGTAGCTGTTGTTGTAACAGATTGGCTTCTTCCGATGATGTCCGATGTCATTCCTTTCAGCGAGCGTATTATGGGACCCAGATTATGGCACTCTCTGGGTGCCTTGTCTGTTGTCTCAGTGTATGCTCTGATCGCAGCGAGTGATGTCTCGGAAGGAGATATTTTATTTGCAGGTTCACTTGGTGGTTGATGGGTGCCCACGAGGTGACACACCTCTGGTCATGGGTGACTTAAATGCAGCCACTGGCACTGACAGGGCTGGCTATGAGAATTGTCTCGTTCCCCATGGGTCTGGTGACTGTGGTGAAAGTGGCTCCATGTTCCTTGACTTTGCAAAAGGTCAGGGGCTGCGAATCGCTGGATCCTGGTTCCAGTGCCCTGAACTGCATCGTTGGACTTGGTACTCCAATACTGGTGGTGCGGTGAAGGAGATCAATCACATCCTCGTGGACAGATGCTGGAGGCTCTTGCACAGCTGCAGGGACTACAGAAGTGCCCACTTTGTGAATTCTGATCACAGACTTGTTGTTGCTACTCTTAGGATCAAGCTTAGGTCCAGTAGGTTACCACCTACCAGGAAAATAAGCCTGGACTTGGCCAGACTCCAAGATCAGGCTGTTTCTAATGAGTTTACATGCAGTTTGTGTGAGGAACTTTCAGATTTGGGTACGACTTCCGATCCTAATGTGATGTGGGAGACCTTCCGTGACAAGACCCTGAAGGTTGCTGAGGGTTGTGTTGGTGTTACCGGTGTTCCCAGAAGGAGGTGTTTTATCTCACAGGGCACCCTGCATATCATTGAGAGGAATCACAGCACACTGCTCAATGGCAACTCTGGTCTGTACCGGGAACTGAGAAGGATGGCTGCAAGGGTTCTGAGGGCAGATAAAGAAGCGTTTATTAGAGGAATCTGTGAGCAAGTGACACACCATCTGTGGACTAGCGACCCATGTCCTGCTTACAGAGGAATCGAAGCTTTATGGACATCTAAATCTATTATACAGAGAGTTGCAGTCAAGGTAGCTGATGGAACGGTCCTTATGGATGACCCTGCAGTTGTGACCTGCTGGGCTGGCTACTTTGAGCAGTTGTTCAAAGCTGATACTCCGGCTAGGACGTTGGACATCTCTGGGTCCACGGTTCTTGAGGCTGATCCTCCATTTAGCTGTGAACCACCCTATCTCATAGAGATTGCACAGGTGGTGAACCAGCATTTTGCAGGGATCTGTGGTATCCAGGGTGAACTTCTCCAGGCTGGTGGTAAGGCTGTCCTCCTGGCATTGCAAGTAATCTTTGCTTCCATTTGGGAGACTGGCATCATCCCAACTGACTGGAAAACAGGACTTGTCCCTATCTGGAAAGGGAAGGGTGATTGCCTGGATTGCAGCAACTACAGGGGGATAACACTGCTGTTGGTGCCGGGTAAGGTTCTTGCTAGGGTCGTCCTCAATAGGATCGGTGATCACTTGCTCACCTACCAGGGAACAGAACAGTCTGGTTTTACGCCTAAGAAGTCTACCATTGACCGCATCCTGGCCCTGAGGGTTCTCGTGGAGCGCAAATATGAATATCAGCAGTTTCTTTGCAGCCTTTGTCGATTTTTGCAAAGCGTTCGAGTCAGTTGATTGAGCTGCCCTGTGGGACATCCTGAGGATTTGTGGGATACCCTCGAGGTTACTGGATATCATGGCCAGCCCGTACACTGGTACTGTGAGTGCTGTGTAGAGTGGAGGCAGGACCTCTGAGTTTTCCCAGTTGATTCTGGGGATCGTCAGGGGTGTGTTCTTGCGCCTACTCTGTTCAATGCTTGTATGGACTGGGTGTTGGGCAAGGTTGTGGGGTCCAGCTACTGTGGGGCATCTGTTGGTGTAGAAAGGTTCACGGATCTTGACTTTGCTGACAATGCTGTGATCTTCGCGGAGTCAATGGAGGCTCTGATCGGGGCACTCGAGAGACTGAGTGAGGAGTCCGAGTGTCTGGGCTTGCGAGTGTCCTGGATAAAAACCAAGATTCAGGCCTTTAAAGACATCTTGGGCACAGCCATCAGCAGTGTGTCTGCTTGCGGAGAGAGTGTTGACCTTGTTGAGAGGTTTACTTACCTTGGCAGTGACATTCATGTCTCTGGTGACTCTTCCTATGAAGTCAGTAGATGGATTGGGAGAGCATGGGGGGTCATGAGGTTGCTGGAAAAGGGGTGTGTGGCGCTCCCTATATCTATGCAAAAGGATGAAGGTCCAAGTCTTTAGAGTCCTGGTGCTTCCTGTCTTGCTATATGGTTGCGAGACATGGATGCTATCCAGTGACCTGAGACGAAGACTGGACACCTTTAGTACTGTGTCTCTCCGGAAAATCCTTGGGTACAGCTGGTTTGACTTTGTGTTGAATGAACGGTTGCTCATGGAGTCCCGAATGAGGCACATTACCTGCATTGTAAGGGAGCGTCAGTTATGGCACTACGGCCATGTGCCGTGTTTCCCCGAGGGTGACCCGGCTCGTAAGATCCTCATTGTTGGGGACCCAAGTGGCTGGACCAGGCATAGGGGCTGCCCATGTAACACCTGGCTGCGGCAGATAGAGGGTCATTTCCGGAGGATGGGACTGGACCGTTTGTCTGCCTGGGGGGTTGCAAACCCGGATTCTAAGTTGTTTCGTTGTGTAGTGGGTGCGGCAACACACTACCAGTACATGCTCCCCAACTTGACTTGACTTGACTTGACTTGACGTCCATATGTCAATGTGGCATTTCAAAAGCGCTAGTGGACAAAAACAATAACTAAGGAACAGTTAGTGATAACCTAATATTTAACTCCAGGCAATGAAAACTTGATATGCAAGTACTATCTTTTAATGCATGTTCTGTTGAAATTGAAAAAAAAAATCTACATTGCTATATAATATAAATTTAATGACCATCCAAAGTTAAAATGTTGTCCAGACATATGACTAAGACAATATGGGAAATAGAATGTTTGAATTGGTGAGGTCCAGTTTTTTTTTTTTTTACTCCACCCTCATTCTTTTCACAATTTTTACAATTCTTACTTTTTGCTGCCATCCAATATGAAGCAAGTAACAGCCTTGCACAAAGTTTCCCTCAAGCCCTTGGTGTTGCATTCAGTTTGGATGCTGGATATCCTTTCCTTCTGACCCCCATTTCCTGGGGATATTATTTTTAAAAGCATTTCCTTTGCTTCTAAAAATCCCAATTATCAGCTCACCCAGTTTAAATGTATACATTATCTTTATTTCACTCTTTGTAGTAGATTCAATTGCTGCAAAGTTAATTTGTGCTTCATGCTGAAAGTCCCCAGTTTCTATATTTCATATTCTGGAAATTGACTTTCCTATAACGTCATTCCTCTGGAATTTTAAGCAATTTAGATCAATGCATCCTCCAGTCTGTGGTATGAATGGCTTAAGGCCTGTTAGAAAATTGTGTACACTGCAACCATCTAATTGGGTGGTCTTCCTTTTTCTGTTTGTGTCTTTTCCCATGTTAGGATTTTATTTCATTTGTTTCTTGCTTGCATTTATTACATTGTTTGTAATTCACTACTTTGCAATTTAGACTATCGGGTGTCACTTCTGTATTTCACCTGATTGCCTCAGATCTTTGTTGAGGCATTAGCTGTCACTTAGTTTTGTTGTTTGGCTCCTTTTTAGTGCTACCCTAATATTCCTGTTCATTTTGTGAGGTTTGTTAGAATCCAGGTCATATTTGGTTTCTGACTTTTGGCTTTTTAAGTTTAGTGAACTTTTTTTGGTAATTTTTAAATTTACTTTTGTTTTACATATTTTATATTGAGTATTGGGCGGCACGGTGGCACAGTGGTAGTGCTGCTGCCTCGCAGTTAGGAGACCCAGGTTCGCTTCCTGGCTCCTTCCTGCGTGGAGTTTGCATGTTCTCCCCCTGTCAGCATGTGTTTCCTCTGGGTGCTCCGGTTTCCTCCCACAGTCCAAAGACATGCAGGTTAGGTGGATTGGCGATTCTAAATTGTCCCTAGTGTGTGCTTGGTGTGTGGGTTTGTGTGCTGTGGTGTGCTGGCACCCTGCCTGGGGTTTGTTTCCTGCCTTGCACCCTGTGTTGGCTGGGATTGGCTCCAGCAGACCCCCATGACTCTCTAGTTAGGATATAGCGGGTTGGATAACGGATGGATGGTAATATTGAGTATTGTTGCAAGTGACTAAAAACCAGGAGATAGTAAATAAAATACATAGTCAGAGATGAAAAGCATTGCGTAACCAGGTCAAAAAATAAACCAAGCAAAGAAAAACCTGGGGGCAAGACAAAAATCAAATGTCGAAGATGTGTGAGTCAAAAAAAAAAAAAATCAGTCTAGGAGTAAGGTCTACTTGAAATATAAGCTATCTATGCTTAAAGGGACCAGACATTGTTTTATCCACGGAGGGATACAGTATACATGATATGTGATGCTTCCAAATAGCGTTGTGAAAATAATAAAGCAAGAATTGAGCCAAAAACAATCTTTTCAGAATGAAAACAAAATAAAAACAAACCAACAAAAATGTGACCTATAGGTCCAAAAATACTTAAAATCATACAAATAAAACTAATAATATCACAAGTATTTTAATCATTTTCAATTTTTTGAGCTTTTAAATATTTTTGCTGTGGAATTTGTGATTATTTTTGAATTTAGTATTTTTGGAGATCTTTTTTGAATTTGTTGCCTTAATGGACGATTACTTATTTAATACATTTATTTAGGTACTGGAAGCTGCTTGCCAGCAACTACCCTTTGCATTTTTTGTCATTTCACTGCTCTATTACGGAGTTTTAGCATCACTAGAGTAGTGATTGTGTGACTGTGGCATGCTCACTTTTACAGGCTCACCTGCAGCTGGTGCTGAAACTTGCAATTTGAAAAATGGAGTACCAGCTCATATTGCTGCTGATTCAAAGCTGATATCATCCTTGGCCATTGCATGAGTCATCATTTTTCTAAAATTAATGTTTGTTTATTTGGTCCAGGAGTAGTGCTGGGCGGCATACTGGTTCATACCAAAAAAACGTTTTTTATTTTTGTTATGATATGGATTTTTATTATACCGCAACATCGGTTTAAATTGCCTATATAATGTTCAGAACGTGGCACAGCGGGAAACCGTTTAAGGAGGGGACCTTTTTCACTGCTACACCGCTAAACAGGCATTCAATGGAGTACATGCGCTAGTGGAGGTATTGCGCGGTGAAAATGGACAGAGAACATTCCGAAACTGAAGCTGTAGCAGACGATAAAGTTGAACACGAGGACACAGAACAACTTTTGCCGAGAAAAAGGAGTCGCGTCCGTTGCCTGGAGATACTTTGGTTTTAAAAGGTCGGATGTGGACCATTATGTTCAAATCTGTCAATACTGTTTCTATACTACTGGATAATACTGCAAGCCAAGTTGTACTTGTTTTATTTTTTTCCAGTACTGTGTAATGTACCTGGGTACTGTGTAATAGTGTGACGACATGTTGACTTTATTCTCAACATTTCTACTTTATTCTCGCCATTTATGTCATTCACCTCAAGACATTTGTGCTCCACGAACATCCAGAATGCCAAGATAAATACTTGACATAATCTTCATGATGAAATGCATTAAAGCATGCATTAATCATGTGGGGGCACGGTTGCACTGCTGCCTCGCAGCAAGGGGGTCTCGGGTGTACCATGCCTTAAATTTGCATGTTTTTCTGGTGGGTTTACTCCGCATGCTTCAGTTTCTTTTTAAAGTCATGTAGGATGTGGGGTTTTGTTATGCTATATTAACCCTGCTAGTGTATGTTTTGCTCGTATTCACCCTGCGATGTGCTGGCATTCAGGATTTGCTCCTGCCTCGCACACAATGCTTGCTGGGATGGGCGCAACCCTGAATAGATGGCATAATTAAACATGTATAACAAAGATTTTTTTAAAGTTCTGAACACTCCGTGGTCTAAGTTTATAACTAGTTTTAATTTCACAAAAACATTTATCATGTGGTGATTGGTTATGTGGAGAAAGAAAAAGGAAGGATAGGAGCTGAGGGTTTGGTATGTCGGATATAGACAGCATGCATGCAATAAAGAAAGCCCACTCAGAAGAAGATCCATTGAATTCTGTGTTCGTGCCTCCGACCACCAGATCACGAACCCAACATTTACACAATATTTAAATTAATCCTGTGCGATACGCATTCATACATTCAGTTTTTTGGAGCCTTGTCACACCTGCCATAAAGTTCTCTACACTGAATGTACACCTGGGGATCCCTTACTGCGAGGGAGCAGCACTACTGCTACATCACCGTGCATGTTTAATACCTGCTTTAATGCATTTCATCCTGAAAATGATATCAAGCATATATCTTAGCATTCTAAATTTTCAGAGAGCAGGAATATCATAAAGTGAATGCTTTCTGTGCGGCGATTGCCGCCGGTGCCTCCTCTTAGTGCAGAGGAAGTCAGTTTAAGATGCACATAGCGACTAACAACTGGGTCGGGAAACACTTGACACAAAGCATTTAATGTGCTTTGTTAATGTGCATTAACTTATGACGGGCTTTGAGAAAATCTAGTAAATCAAATATTGATTCTAGGATGAATCTTCTACTTAATTATAAAATAAACTATGAGAATAAAGTGGAAATGTCGACTTTAATCTCAACATAAGCGTCAAGATTAAAGTGGAAATGTCGAGAATAAAGTCAATATGTTGACTTTATTCTCGAGATATAGTTTTGGTTTTGTTTTTCTCCCCTGTGCGCATATTTTTTTTTTCTTCACCATGGCCCTAATACGATTCTGTAGGGCTATAACACAAATAGCATTATAAATGCAAGTTGCAGTTTTATTATTAATGTATATGGCTTAGCTTGAAGCAAGGTCCATATTAATGCAATTTGCCTAAATGATGGTTCAGTTAGTAAAGATGTCATAACCAAGTTGCACTTGCTTTATTTTATTGTTATTTGGTGAATAATGCGTAATGTACCTAGGCTTGAATTCTTATTATTCGTATTATTACTGGAAGTTGCACTGTTATTTATTTTATTGTTATTATTTATTAGTTTAAATATTATGCAGTTTAATGGTAAAGTTGTTTAAATAGTCACTTTAATGTGTCAGTGGACAGAGATTGTTAACATTAGCAGAAAGTGTAGTTGGTTTACAAAAAATATTTACTATTTATTCCTTTGTTCAATAAAAAGGTTCTATATTTTGACTGCAACTGTCATGCAGTGTGATTCCTTCTCTTCATTAGTGCCACCCCCTTGAAAACTATCACTTTATGGGGTCATGCAAACCTGTATTAATACTTGTGTGCACAATTCTCATGACCGTGGAATAGGTTATTCTTAGCCAGTCTACTGCAGTAATTGCAGTAGAAAATGTGATTAACATCCACTCATGCATGGAAAAAAAATACCGTATAATACCGTGAAATCGGTATAATTTTAAAAAATACCGTGATATAGAATTTTGGTCATACCGCCCAGCACTATCCAGGAGTATATTTTTTTTTCTTTTTAAAGTTCAGACCTTATGCCCTTTCGAGTGTTTAGGTCTTTGGTTTCTTTATGTTTTTAGATTCAAACCACAACACCTTACCACTACTGTACTATCTGTACATTGCACTCTGTTTAGATTTTATGGCTCTCATTATTTTATTGTAGCTGTCTGATCTGGATTTTTTAAAATTTTCTCAGCCACCCCTTAGTCTCTAAAAATAATTAAAACATTGTTCTATGTTTACAGACCAAGAAATGTAATTTTCAGTTTCACTTTTTTGTTCAAAAGTGTTTGTAAGCGAGTTAAATATGAATTACATTGGCCCATGGTTCCATTTTGTTTTCTTGCTAGGCAAGATGACTAGGAGTGCACAATGCGTGATGTCATTACTGCAGTGGTATAAAGGCCAATGTCTTGCATTTCCAGTTTGTCCAAGTTTGTGGATATACCCCTATACTTTCAGTATTAATATTGTTATTGCTATTAGCAATCTCCTGGCTATGACCTTGGCTTATTCTTTAAATAGCAATTAATTTTCCAATTCCATTCAAAACAACTTCTGCCCAGTGCAGTCAGTCAGTAGCTTTTTGTGATTTCTTCTTACAGGGGATCTGGGAGTATGCAATGGTGAGAGTGTTCCTTGTTTAAATTTCTAAAAAAAATGGTGGACTGCTGTTTCAATAAAATTTGTTCAAAAAATGAAAATAGAGCCCAAAACAAAAAAATCAAAATACATAGTCATTGATGTATGTTCTAAACCCCCTTAATCCAATTCAGGATGGGTTTTGGGAACATAAGGTGTCAGAAAGAAACTAATAACATGTTGTAGGTTAGTCAGATAGGCAAATAGTAATTGCACTGTTCAGGACATGGGACAGAAAACTTTAGAATTTGACCATTGGTGAAGGCAAGCAGCAATTTGCATGGGAAGTCTCACAAACATTCCTATTATCTCACAGTGAGCCAATGTGAAAACTGAAATCCACATATGTTAGGGGTGTGGGAGAAAATTAGAGTAAGTATTGGAAGAACCTATGAACATGAGGATGAGGTGCAAACTCCACACAGATGAGATTTAAATGCTATCACCAGGAGCTGCAAAAAGGTAGAGGAGAAAGTTAAATGTAAGCAAAAATATCAAAGCTAATTTGATTAGCTAACTGCCCATGCAAGCACAGGAAGAACATACAAACTCTACACAGACATTGACAAGACCAGTAGGTGAACTTAGTCTCTGTAGTAGTAGTAGTAACCACTGTACCACTATATCTAAAAATTAAAAAGAAAAGTAATATTTTCTTTAATGCAAATCCAGTTTCACATACAGATATAATAAAAGGTTAAAATAAATGCTTTGTTTAGATGACAAGCAATATCAATAATGCTCTACAAAGCAGCAAACAATAAAACTGAACAGAGTTAGTTAATAGGATATACCTGAAAGTTTTCTTTGATGCGATCTGGATTGAAGCTCTTTGGAATAACAACAACACCTCGCTGGATATTGAAGCGAAGGGCAACTTGGGCGGTCGTCTTATCATATTTCTTTGCAATTGAAGTAAGTAGAGGATCTTCTAACAAAGGTGGGTTTGTTAAATTAACCCTATAAAGCAAAAAATTAGAATTAGCAACTTTATGGCATTTGAAATAACATAATAAAGTCAGAGCGAGACTCAGACTACGGATGTTATGAATGTAATTACTCTGATTTCCAGGCTGTCAAATAAACGAACCACATGCCGTGGTGCAGCATAAAGGGACTTCGTCTCTGATGCTGACGTCCGAGGTTCGATTCCCACAAGGGGTGCAGTGGAGTGTGTATGCCTGATGAGCCCAAATAAGGGTGAAACGCGTGTCGCGTACTCTTTGCATTATTTGACAGTAAACTATGTAATATGTATATATGTATATAATATACAGGCAGTCCCCGGGTTACATACGAGAGAGGGACTGTAGGTTTGCACTTAAGTTGAATCTGTATAAGTTGAAACAGGTACATAAATTTAATAAATGCTATTGTTGACCAACTGTAACCAAGTGCTCTGCCAATGAATGATGGAGTTTCACCTCTCTCTGACCTTTTTATTATTTCTACTTTATTTTCAATGGTGATGGTTTTTCTATTCTTTACTGTATCACCAGCACTTGCATCAGATTTGTGTTTCAGAGACACTGTTGAAGGGTGAAGACAAAAGATTAAGATGAGCTCTTCTGCACAGCCCTGTACACGCTATCACAGTAGGAAAGCACCAGTCGTCAACACATCTGATGTACTGACAAGAGACAACTTCCTGCTATGTACGTAACAGTACAAGCAGGCTTGCTATTGAAAATGAATGGGGGCATCGATGGGAGGTTCATCACCAGCCCACCTCACAGTCACCTCCACTACAGTATGCTGCCTGCAGCATCCGCCCACCGAGAATGAACACAGTGCGGCCAAAGGCGGGTAGTGAATCGCCCCCATTCAATTTGCAGCCATCCGATGCACACTACAATGCTACCCCCTGCCACCCCGTTCACCTTCAATGGCCTCCGTTCAGCCACAACCAGGTCACCGCTTGCAGCATTACCAGCCTCCCACTGAGAACGTAAGGGGCAGCCGTGTGTGGTGGGCGGGCAGTGAAACCGCTTGCTGCCAGGAGCCGCCGAGAGACACTACACTGTGCGGGCAGCAAAATCGGCCCCCTCCACCCTCCGTCCAGCCACCGCTTGCAGCATTCCCAGGCAGAAGATGACAGAGCCGCAGTTACTAAGGCGCATGTGTTGCAGCTGTGGCCCCATTCGTATAATGTATTTCTATTCTCAAAAAAGTTGGGGAAGTCTTAAACACTTAAATGTTAGTTATCACATTTTTTTAATATTTTTTTTTTGTATCCTCTTCATTTTTCAGCTAATTTTTCCTTAGGGGTTAAAAAGGTAGATCGTATTTGATTTGTTACTAGCTATAAGTAAGAGAATAAATGGAAAATTATTTGATACCTTTTTCTCTACATGTACCTTCAGTGCCTTTCATCAGTATCCCCATGTCTCAAGTGCAAAGCCTCCTTCTCATGCTGTCATTTTAAGATGCCTTGCTTGTCTCTCATCATCTTTTTATACTTTCCATCTGAGGTGACTCTGAGCATGATCCCCGATATGCTGTATGTACTGTGTGTAATATACATATATATATATTGTCACAGGAGGCTGGGGGTCAGGAGAGGAAAGGCGGCCCATTGACACTGAAAGAGAGACCCAGGGAAAGGGTGATTGGTGCTGGGGGCACTGTGTGCTGTGTGGGACTGTGCTTAAATAAACGTGTTTTGTAAAGTCGTGGTGTTTGTCTGATGGTGTTCGGACCTGAGCTCACATATATATATATATATATATAATATCTATCTATGTATGCCTCCTGTGATTTTACTCCTTCTTATATGTGTCACACTTGCACTTCCTCTTTCAATCGTGTCACCAGCCAAATGGATGAATTGCACCAAATACAAATCGATCAATCGGATTGCTTGTAGTCACACACACAGACCTTAGCTTTTTATTATAGAGTAGATTGTGCTAAATTTAATAAGTGTGTTTGAAAGACAATCATGGTGGCTAAGGTTACCATATTTATACACAAATTTAAAAGATTAAAAGTGTGTGAAGAGTTACAGTACATACCAAAACTCTCTAGATGTTCCCAGGGGGCTGTATCCCACAATCACTATTTTCTTTTCCCTACAGTATTCCAGGAGCTTGGGTTGAGTAAAATATGGATGACATTCAATCTACAAAAAAAATTAATTTGTCAACAGGATGTAGATGGAAGAAATAATCCAGTGTTTATAACAAAAACCTAAAATGAAAAAATAAAATTTGTAAGATTTATGACTTTTATTAACTTTATTTACATGCTTTCCACAAGTGTTAAAAGCCTGAACTTGTCCAAATATCCTCTTCATAGGTGATAGTTAGGCTTATCCTGCTCTAAGTGACACAAATCAAGTGACACAAATCTTCATCATCATACAAGCCACCTCAGAAAGTTAAAACAAAAAAGCAGAAGGATCAGTTATTAAAGATGTTGATTCTAAGGCAATAGCCTTAGGAACGGACACACATACAGTCTGTGAATGTATTCAATGTACTCTTTCTTTAGACAATTACAAGACATAAAATCAGAAAAAATATATAAAGATTTCCGAATCAACTGACAAGATCAACATATGTTGTGGCTTCTCAGCATTAGTAGGGTGTTTTGTTAGTAAGGTGTCCTTTTTTATTTTCAGTTATTATTAAATTAAATACTTAAACAGGTGTAATTTAGTGCAGTCTTTCATTCAGACAGCTGTTTAATTGAAAACCAAATACTTTTTCTGTCACTCTTGGGTGTAAAATGAAGAACTCCACACACACTTTAACAGACACACTCCCACATTCTCACTTGGATGCACCTCTCCAATCAAAAGCACATTCACCTCACACACAAGTCAGTTCAAACCTATGCAATTTATAACTACACAAGGTATGGAATAATTGAGCACTTCCAAATAAGCAGGAACGATCATTTAAATTTTTTTTTTTTTTCTTTCTAATGAAAATACCCAGTGGTTGTACCCAGTCGCTTTGCTTTGACTGATTAGTGAGGATGTAATATTTAAAATTCATCTTGCAATTTACCTGTGAGGATAAGTTAGATAGCAAAAATAACTTGGTCTAAATGCCTTAAAAGGAAAATTGATACCAAGTATCATTTCAGAAATGAATAGAGTGAAAAAGAAGTCTTTATATTGCAATCATTTGGAAATGCTGTGCTGATCTGTCTGATTTGTAAGAATGTGGACTACCTTACTTTTCTTTAATATATATATGTGTTTTAAACTTACTAATTGGCACTTTCTTTTCAGTAACTTAGAATCAGTGCTAAAAATAAAAATACAAACATTGCATTATCAGTGTGCCACATAAATTAGTGAATATCAAGATTGTTCGAGATTTTAATTTTACAAAAATTCTTTAAAGCTGCTTTTGTAACAACACAAATTTCAAAACTAGGTTTGTCAGAAACTTCACTTTATTACTTTGGAATGTTATTTCTGTGAAATCACATATATTAACTGAATGAAGAAGATAAATGCATGCTTTCAGGATTCCTATTAAACAGCCTTTGTTGTGTTGTTGTCAAGATGTTGTACATACAGTAAGTGATAAGAGTTTGTCATTGCTTAGCATTGAACTGGACAGACTGTGCCTGTAGTAATTACAATAACTGAAGGTGGCTTCTTGGTTCTGTCCCAAAAATATATATATAGCTGATTACCCATTGGCTTCGCTCACTAAATGCAAGGGAAAAAAATAAAATGTAGTCTATAAGTTATTAAACAGTAAAATATGAACGTTTTAAGAAGTAAAGATACATTGAGCACTACTGGAGTGGTTTCGGGTAAACTACATTTTAAAGACGGTATAACACAAAAGGTAAGTAGTACTAACAGCAGCTAAAATGTATATGGATCATCTCTCAGTAGTAGATCCCCTTTGAAAGGCGCTACACGACGGCCAAATTTCTGCCTGTGGTAATTTGCCTTAACAGCATTACCAGCAATTAAAGAAAATTAGTTTTGTGTCCTCTGCAGTGTTAAGAGAGAAAGGCTTTGGTTTGGGATTAAAGGAAAAAAGGTGTAAAGAAAGGAAACTTTCCTTTTTCTTTTATATAGTGTAGAGATACGTCTTCACTGAAGATCTGAGCGCCTTTTGGGGAGCGTCGAGGCTAATATCGTGGAGACTGGAGAGACGGCCCTGCCATTAACCGGCCGGGATGGCACTGTCGGTCCTCCACTCCTGTGCATGTTTTAATATTAGTTTGCCACGGTCTAGAAAAGGGATCCCGTGTTCGCAGTTGTCTGGGCTATAGCTCAGGGGAAGGAGGAAAAAATTAAAAGTGTTTACTTTCACTTAAGGCAGAAGCGCAGTCAGCGTCTCAAAGGCCTACACAGCTACGCGCGCGCGCCGGCTGCTCGACTTTTAAAGTATTTTTGCAGGGCAGGAGACTCCACTTTTTGCAGACACGTTCACGTGATCTAAAGTCTCCATGCTCTTTGGAGGTCTTGCTTGTCCTCTGCGTACTGCGTTCACAGTCAGTTCACGTGAGCCGCACGGAGTACATGCATCAAAGGTTCTCAGCTGTGCTTGTGCTATCTTGTGTGATCTTGCGATGTCCACGGCTTTATTTAATGTTAGCTAAGACCCGGCACTTAAACGTTTTTCTCGCACTTTCTCTGAGTTTGTGCCAAACACTAGTCTATCCCTGACTATCATCTTCGTTTGCATAAGCACAGCCCTTCACCCGCGAATATTTAGCGGCAGCGTGTGTATTGGATTGCTGCTGACTGACGGCCTTATATGGGCAGGCACTCAATTACTTGGGAGGCGTGATGATGAGGGACGTAACTCCGCCTCACACAGCGACAGAGCGAGCTGCAGGCTATGGCCATATACAGTATATGGACAAAAGTAGGTTCCAGTTATGACCGTTATGCGTAGAATTTCCGTTCATCTAATGATTACACTGAGTATGGCTTTACCAAAACAATCATTAATGGCGAATAAAGTATCTATTATTCATAAAGCTTCAATTGGTGATCTGTCTTTCTGCGTTAACCGCATATCTTTTCATACGTCTCAAACCAAGGGGATGCGAGGGTAAAATGAATCGGGAAAAGCTGATACATATGTATGTGTGTGTATATATATATATATATATATATATATATATATATATATATATATATATATATATATATATATATATATATATATTAAATAGTTTTACTGTGAAATAATGCAAAGAGTGCGCGACACGTGTTTCGACTTAATTTTGGGGTCATCGGGGGTATATACTCAGTGCACCCCCTCTCAGGAATCGTACTTTGGACGTTGGCGCTAGAGCGAAGCCTCTTCTATTGTTCTATTGATATATATATATCTCTCTCTATATATATATATATCTCTCTCTCTATATATATATATATATATATATATATATATATATATATATATATATATATCTCTATACTAATAAAAGGCAAAGCCCTCACTCACTCACTGACTGACTCATCACTAATTCTCCAACTTCCCGTGTAGGTAGAAGGCTGAAATTTGGCAGGCTTATTCCTTACAGCTTACTTACAAAAGTTGGGCAGGTTTCATTTCGAAATTCTACGCATAAGGGTCATAACTTGAAACTATTTTTCCCCATATAATGGAGTCTTGAGTTGGAGATGGCCGCGGGGGGCGGAGTTTCGTGTGACATCATCACGCCTCCTACGTAAGTACGTAGAGCACAAGGAAGAACTCCAAACAGCGATCAGCACAAAACGCCATTTCACAATTGAGAAGGCAGAAAAACATTATGAAGCAAATGATGCATACAAGCATATTCATAAGTACAGCTACTGCGGAAACAAAGCACGGCGTGAACCGTAAGTTTATATTAAATTAAGTTCATAGCCTACCACTAGCGTTTGTAATTTAGTGCCTGCCCATATAAGGCCGTCCATCAGCGGCAATCCAATACAAACACTGCCGGTAAATATTCACGTGTGACGGACTGTGCTTATGCAGAGGAAGATGAGATGGTCAGGGTGGTGTTTGGCACAAACTCATTGAAACTGCGAGAGAAAGTTTTAAGTGCCGGGTCTTAGCTGACATTACACGAGATGGCACCAGCACAGCTGGGAACCTTCGATGCATGTACACCGAGCGGCTCACGTGAACTGACGCAGTGCACAGATAAAAAGCAACAGTTCCAAAGAGCACTGAACAAAAACCGAATTACACAATTGAAAAGGCAGCAAAAAATATGAAGCGTCTGATAAGCATATTCATAAATGCAGCTACTGTGGAAACAAAGCACACGGTGGAAAAAGTCAATGTCCTGCTAAAGGAAGACAGTGTAAAAAAAACCCGTGCATGCAGTGTGTCAGGTCTCAGATAAAGAAGAAGACGAGCTGTTTATTGATGCAGTAAGAAACGAATCGATGAATGAAACCTGTCATCTTTACAACGATTGACAAACACGGAATGTAACTTGAACACAACACATCCTACAAATACGAACCTGATTGAAACAAATAATGATAATCAAATCCTTGATGACAGCAACACTCAGTAACACTCACAAAACAAATACTGTATATTGACAGTCATGTTACGTTATTTTTAAAATTTTCCCTTTTCTTTTCTACCTTTTTAACACACTACTTCTCCGTATACGCTGGTATATATATATGTATATATATATATATATATATATATATCCCGCTCTACATACTCGAATAATGGATACTTTATTCGCCATCAATGATTGTTTTGGTAAAGCCATACTCAGTGTATTCATTAGATGAACGGTAAAAAAGTAAGAGCGAGGGGAGGATGACTTATTGAGGCATGCAGGCTGTAGTGCGCGTCAACTCTATCTGAATTGCGCGATCACATTTGAAAAAATATATCTTTTCAAGTTCTATTTAGTCCATATGTGTCAAACTCAAGGGCCGCGGGCCACATCCGTGTAATTATATCCGGCCCGCGAGATCATTTTATATACTGTATTATTGTTATTAAAGCCCGGGTATATGAAGCGCTAGTAACACAATAAACTACAGGTCCCATAATGCAGCGCTTCGCGAAGCTAGAGTTATTGCGCACTGAGTTTGCACGGCGCTTTGGTGACTTTGAAGAACAAAAAAAGTCCGTCTACATGCGGCTCCAACCTTGTGCATGTTTGGTAGCACATATCTGTGTGAGAAGCTCTTCTCAGTGATAAAGACTAACAAAACAGCACACAGGAGTCGCCTCACTGATGAGCACCTGCAATCCATCCTGAGAATCTCCACAACACAGAACCTCACACCAAACAGAAACGAACTTGTGGCCAAAAAAAGATGCCAGGAGTCCAGCTCTAAAATGACATATGAGCAAAGACAACTGAATGATTTGATTTGTTATTGCACGTAATAGCTGGAGTCAACCGTTTTAACAAACAGCGTATTGCACTGATACGAAATAGCTGTGTGTGTGTATATATGTAGATATGTATGTATATGTATATGTATATATATGTTTATATATGTGTGTGTGTATGTATGTATATATATATATATGTATATATGTGTATATGTATAGATATGTATATATATATATATATATATATATATATATATATATATATATTTGTGTGTGTGTGTAAATATATATATATATATATATATATGACAACAACACTCATCACTCACAACAGTGACAAAACAATTACATTGACAATCAGGTTACGTTATTTTCAAAACATCCTTTTCTTTTCATTGCTTCTTTAACACACTACTTCTCGCTGTAGCTGGTATTTTGCTAGTATATATATATATATATGCCAGCAACACTCATATCAATGACAAAACAATTACATTAACAATCATCTAACGTTATTTTTAAAATGTTTGCTTTTCTTTTCATAACTTCTTTAACACACTACTTCTCCTCGCAGGCTGGTATTCTGCTAGTATATATATATATATATATATATATATATATATATATATATATATATATATATATACTACTAACCAGCGTAGCATACGCCGCATAGTCAGGCCGCTGTTTAAATGATTTTTAAGCACAGAGGAAAAAATAAACATTTGAAAAATCCGTAATGTAATAAACCACCAAGAAAAGTAATATTGCAACAATGCACGCTACGAACCAACATACAATTGTCCGTGACTGAAAACCGGAGGAGCGCCGTCACGCCTTCTCCTTCCAAAGCGAAGGACGGGGTTGAACGGCGCTCGTTCAGTACGCGCTGCCCGCTTATGTGCCCGCCCCCAACTCCCTACCTGAGTCGCTTTCATGTGTACAGTCCACACGCACCTGTGAGTCACGTTGACTGTTAATTTTCCAAACACCACCTCAGTCGGTTTCCACGTTGATTTTTCATTGTTCTTTGCGGTTCCGGCTGCTTTTTTATATATAATCCACCAAGTCACCCGACCATTGGGGTGGGTTTACAAAGGGTAGGGACGTAATCAGTGCGAGCGTATGACCCGCACGTACTGGGAATTTCTCGTTCGTGGGGATCAATTGCAAGCCACGGTCTCCATCATGAATGGGGTTCAACGGCTTTCGCACGGCTCTACACGCACCGGGTAGACACACGTTGATCCATTCAGTGTAGCGAGCGTGCAGTACCGGACATACAAGTGCATCACAGACCTGTTAATGCTCAATCTCACGTGGCTGAAAGTCACTTGTCCGTCTAAGAATTTGGATGGCGACCGCTGTTGGGTCGTGTAACTATTTGGCAGGTGGGAGTCTCGTTCGTTTTCGGAAATAACCAGCCAAATCGCTCCACCAACTAAGAACTGCCATGCACCACCACCCACAGAATCGAGAAAGAGCTATCAATCTGTCAATCCTCTCTGTGTCCGGGCCGGGTGAGGTTTCCTGTGTTGAGTCAAATGAAGCGAAAGGCTTCACACCTGGTGGTGCCCTTCCGTCAATTCCTTTAAGTTTCAGCTTTGTAACCATACTCCTCCCTGAACCCAAAGACTTTGGTTACCCGGTTGGCTGCCCTGTTGCAGGGCCTGCATTGGTGAAGCAGGTGAGACGGTAATGAAACAGAAGCACAGGGCTTATTGGTTTTTAAAGACTGCTTACTTTATTGGGTTTTAACCAATGCACGGAACGAACCAACACACAATCATCCGTGTGGCGCGGAGTGTGGAACGGGAGGAGAGGAGAAGGACATCCACTCCGCTCCCTCCGTCATGCTAGTCTGCTGATTTCTCGTTCAGTATGCACTGCTTGCTCATTTGCCCACCTCCAACTCGTCACCCGAGTCGTTGTCGTCTTTGTTTAGTCCAGATGCACCTGTGACTCACGTAGACTTTTCATTGCTCTGTGCGGTTTTGGCTGCCTTTCTATATATAATCCACCAAGACACCCGACCACGGTAGTAGCGAGGTGGGAGGGGGGTGTGTACAAAGTGCAGGAGCATCTAAGAAGACGCATGTTTGTCGCGGATGCGAATTGCTGTATGTAGCGTGTAAAACAGTCTGCCTGGGTGCACGCGGTCGTGCGTCGTAACCGAAAACTCATTTTTTAAATACTGCTTACTTTATTGTGTTTTAACCTCAGTTGTAAATGAATGTTTTAAGGATCCAATGGGATACCCCTCGCAAACTGTTTTACACGCCGCATATGGCGATTCACCTCCGCGAGAAACATGCCACTATTAACAGTCAACGTGGGTCGGAGCTGCATGTGACCTCTACGACAGACGAATATAAATGACGCCATTTTTTCTGTGTCGTCGCGTCTGAGTTGGTGGGTGTGGCTCTGTGAGTTGTTGTCTTATCCAATGGTCTTGGAGTTGGTGGGCGTGGCTCCTTCCTGCGTGCGCCATAGGTGTCTAACTTGTCGGCGGCTTAGTGAATCCACGCCCCTTCAGGCGTGCTTTCCATGGTCGTCTTGCCTTAGTAAATTATGTAATATATGTATATACTCGCGCTTCGCAGCGGAGAAGTAGTGCGTTAAAGATATTATGAAAAAGAAAAGGAAACATTTTAAAAATAACGTAAGATGATTGTCAATATACAGTAATTGTTTTGTGAGTGTTATGAGTGTTGCTGTCATCAAGGATTTGATTATCATAATTTCTTTCAATCAGGTTTGTATTTGTAGGATGTGTTGTGTTCAAGTCACATTCCGTGTTTGTCAATCGTTGTAAAGATAACAGGTTTCATTCATCGATTCATTTCTTACTGCATCAATAAACAGCTCGTCTTCCTCTTTATCTGAGAGGTGACACACTGCATGCACAGGTTTTTTTTTTTACACTGTCTTCCTTTAGCGGGACATTGACTTTTTCCACGGTGTGCTTTGTTTCCGCAGTAGTTGCACATATGAATATGCTTGTATGTGTCAGACGCTTCATATTTTTTTCCTGCCTTCTCAATTGTGTAGTTCGGTTTTTGTTCAGCGCTCTTTGGAACTGTTGCTTGTTGTCTGTGCACTGCGTCAGTTCACGTGAGCCGCTCGGTTTACATCCATTGAAGGTTCCCAGCTGTGCTGGTGCCATCTCGTGCGATGTCCAAGGCTGTATTTAATGCTAGCTAAGACCCGGCACTTAAAAGTTTCTCTCGCAGTCTGCTGAGTTTGTGCCAAACACACCCTGACCATCTCATCTTCGTCTGGATAATCACAGTCCTTCACCCGTGAATATTTAGCGGCAGTGTTTCTATTGGATTGCCGCTGACGGACAGCCTTATATGGGCAGGCACTAAATTACATGGGTGGCGTAACTCCGCCTCCCACGGCCATCGAGCAGAAGTCTATTATAGTATATGAACGAAAAAATAGGTTTCAGTTAGGCTGGAATTTGGCAGGCTCATTCCTATATATATATATATATATACTAGTCAAATACCCGCGCTTTGCAGCGGAGAAGTAGTGTGTTAAAGAAGTAATAAAAAAGAAAAGGAAACATTTTAATAATAACGTAACATGATTCACAATGTAATTGTTTTGTCACTGTTGTGAGTGATGAGTGTTGCTGGCATATACACATATATACACATAGCAAAATACCCGCGCTTCGCAGCGGAGAAGTAGTGTGTTAAAGAAGCAATGAAAAAGAAAAGGAAACATTTTGAAAATAACGTAACATGATTGTCAATGTAATTGTTTTGTCACTGTTGTGAGTGATGAGTGTTGCTGTCATATATATATATATATATATATATATATATATTTACACACACGCACACATTAACATATATATATACATATCTATACATATATACACACAAATACATATATATATATATATACATACACACACATATATAAACATATATATACATATACATACATATCTACATATATACACACACAGCTATTTCGTATCAGTGCAATACGCTGCTTGTTAAAACGGATGACTCCCGCTCTTACGTGCAAGTCTGCGTGGATATTATGAACTATCGTATTTGTTCAAGTTCTATTTAAATTTTAAATAGAAGGAATTTTTATTTAGTCGACAGAAATATCTTTGGTAGGAATGGTAAAAACAGACAGGAATATTATTCGTGAATAAATCAACTCAAACCTTAAACAACTTATAATATTTTGCTCTCCATAAAAATATATCCTGTCTAAATTATACAAGTTAGAAATAAAGTAAACGTTAAAAGAACAAACATTCAAATTTCTTTACTCTTATGTAATTTTATATAAAAAATAAACTTAGATTTTAAATATCCCAAAAGATTTTGCTCTCCATAAAATATATCCTGTCAAAATTATACAAATTCAAATATGAACATGCTGCATAACAAAACCTGGAAATATAAATAAAATGTGTTCCTTTCAGCAATAACAAATCAAATCATTCAGTTGTCTTTGCTCATATGTCATTTTAGAGCTGGACGCCTGGCATCTTTTTTTGGCAACAAGTTCGTTTATGTTTGGTGTGAGGTTCTGTGTTGTGGAGATTCTCAGGATGGATTGCAGGTGCTCATCAGTGAGGCGACTCCTGTGTGCTGTTTTGTTAGTCTTTATCACTGAGAAGAGCTTCTCACACAGATATGTGCTACCAAACATGCACAAGGTTCGAGCCGCATGTAGACGGACTTTTTTTGTTCTTCAAAGTCACCAAAGCGCCGTGCAAACTCAGTGCGCTCAGTTTATCAGCAAAGTGCGTATTTTGGGAACACCGTAGTGACGACTTGGTTCAACATTACTTGGCAACAGGGAAAGTGGGGCAAGTTGCACTAGTGCATTTGTGTCTCCCATAAAAGCAGCTTTACTTGAAATCACTTTGTGATTGTGCACGGGTAAAAATGTCCGCTGAAGTGTCAGATTCTTATTTAATTCTTCTGCTTTCTGTATCTTCTGCATTGCATTCAGGTCTTTCAGGTTACCGTGTTTTGTCTCATAGTGCCGTCTTAGATTAAATTCTGTAATTACAGCCACATTAGCTCCACAAATGAGACACACGGGTTCAGTAAACATATACTCAGCCTCCCATCGGTTTTTAAAGGCTCTATTTTCAGAATCAACTTTTCTCTTCAGCATCGTGTGAGCTAGCTTCGCAATAACTTGCACATCATAAGCTAGACTTGATTAACGTGGTAAGTGTTTGGCCAAGGCAGCTGAAGCGCTGCATTATGGGATCTGTAGTTTATTGTGTTACCAGCGCTTCATATACCCGGGCCATTAATAACAATAATACAGTATATAAAATGATCTCGCCCTTGAGTTTGACACATATGGACTAAATAGAACTTGAAAAGATATATTTTTTCAAATGTGATCGTGCAATTCAGATAGAGTTGACGCGCACTACAGCCTGCATGCCTCAATAAGTCATCCTCCCCTCGCTCTTACTTTTTTACCGCTCATCTAATGAATACACTGAGTATGGCTTTACCAAAACAATCATTGATGGCGAATAAGGTATCCATTATTCGAGTATGTAGATCGATATATATATATATATATATATATATATATATATATATATATATATATATATATATATATATATATATATATATATATATATATATATATATATATATATATATATATATATATCGCGGAGAAGTAGTGTGTTAAAAAATCTAGAAAAAGAAAAGGGAACATTTTAAAAATAACGTAACATGACTGTCAATATACAGTTTTTGTTTTGTGAGTGTTACTGAGTGTTGCTGTCATCAAGGATTTGATTATCATTATTTGTTTCAATCAGGTTCGTATTTGTAGGATGTGTTGTGTTCAAGTTACATTCCGTGTTTGTCAATCGTTGTAAAGATGACAGGTTTCATTCATCGATTCGTTTCTTACTGCATCAATAAACAGCTCGTCTTCTTCTTTATCTGAGACCTGACACACTGCATGCACGGGTTTTTTTTTTACACTGTCTTCCTTTAGCGAGAAGTTGACTTTTTCCAACGTGTGCTTTGTTTCCGCAGTAGTTGGATTTATGAATATGCTTGTATGTATCAGACGCTTCATATTTTTTGCTGCCTTTTCAATTGTGTAATTCTGTTTTTGTTCAGCGCTCTTTGGAACTGTTGCTTTTTATCTGTGCCCTGCGTCAGTTCATGTGAGCCACTCGGTGTACATGCATCGAAGGTTCCCAGCTGTGCTGGTGCCATCTCGTGCTATGTCCATGGCTGTATTTAATGTTACCTTAGTCCTGGCACTTAAAACTTTCTCTCGCAGTTTCGCTGAGTTTGTGTCAAACACCACCCTGACCATCTCATCTTCCTCTCCATAAGCAAAGTCCTTCACCCGTGAATATTTACCCGTAGCAGTTTGCTATTGGATTGCCGCTGACGGACGGCCTTATATGGGCAGGCACTAAATTACAAACGCCAGCGGCAGCCTGTCTATGAACTTAATTTAAAGTGTAGGTTTACATCGTGCTTTGTTTCCGAAGTAGCAGAACTCATGAATATGGTTGTATATGTCACTCGCCGCTTCTTATTGTTTCGCTGCCTTCTCAATTATATAATGCATGTTTTCTTGAGCGCTTTTTTGAGGTCTTCCTGGTTTTCTATGTACTGCGTGATTACGTGGGAGGCGTGATGATGTCACACGAAACTCCGCCCCCACGGCGTTGAAGCAACTCTTCATTACAGTAAATGGAGAAAAACTGCTTCCAGTTATGACCATAGCTGTAAGGTGTGAACCTGCCAAATTTCAGCCTTCCACCCACACTGGAAGTTGGAGAATTAGTGATGAGTGAGTGAGTGAGGGCTTTGCCTTTTATTAGTATAGATATATATATAGACATATATATATATATATATATATATACAGACACACATTTACACACACTTATATCTATCTATCTATCTATCTATCTATATATATATATATATATATATATATATATATATATATATATATATATACTAATAAAAGGCAAAGCCCTCACTCACTCACTGACTGACTGACTCATCACTAATTCTCCAACTTCCCGTGTAGGTAGAAGGCTGAAATTTGGCAGGCTCATTCCTTACAGCTTACTTACAAAAGTTGGACAGGTTTCATTTAGAAATTCTACGCCTAATGGTCATAACTGGAAGGTATTTTTCTCCATTATCTGCAATGGAGTTGAGCTGGAATGACGTGGGGGGCGGAGTTTCGTGTGACATCATCACGCCTCCCACGTAATCACGTGAACTGACTGTCAACGCAGTGCGTAGAAAACCAGGAAGACCTCCAAAAGCGCTTAAGAAAACATGCATTATATAATTGAGAAGGCAGCGAAACAATAAGAAGCGAGCGAGTGACATATACTACCATATTCATGAGTGATGCTACCTCGAAAAGAAAGCAAGGTGTAAACCTAAACTTTAAATTAAGTTCATAGACAGGCTACCGCTGGCGTTTCACATGCCCACAGGTAATGCGGGATACAAGTTTAATGAGAGGACGCAGGATATAAACGAGAGTTTTGATCACTTTGTAACTAAGTTAAAATTGTAGGTGAAGGGGTGTGCTTATGCAAATTCCGAGAGACTGTGTTTGTGGGGGATTGACAGTTAAGGCGGGTGGGGGAGTAACGTCATCATATCCCCTCCCATTCATCTAATTTCGCTCTGAGCTGAGCTCCGCGGCTAACGCCGTCTTCCGAAGCAACTTTGTCAGACTGCCACCAAATACTCACAGAAAAATCCACAAGTTAATACACACGCTGTCTCTAGAGTTTCTACACACTGAATCCTCCAGGCTCTACTTACAAAAGGTCACATTGACAATCGTGTTACGTTATTTTTAAAAACTTTCCTTTTCTTAGCACAAGCACAGCTGAGAAGCTTCGATGCATGTGCTCCATAACGCGTTAAAAAATAATGCATTTAATCACACATTGCATAACAAGCAGATTACATTGGTCAGCGCATCCCAATTCATTTTACCCTCGCACCACCTTAGTTTGAGAAGAAGTATGAAAAAATATGAGGTTAGCACAGAAAAACAGATCACCAATTCAAGCTTTATAAATAATCGATTCGCCATCAGTAATTGTTTTGTTAAAGCCACCCTCCTTCCATTTTATAATTTTTCCGCCACTAGCCATGATTAAATGAACGGTAAAAAAGTAAGAGCAAAGTGAGGGTGACTTATTTAGGCAGGCATATATATGACAGCAACACTCATGACAATGTCAATCATGGTACGTTATTATTAAAATGTTTCCTTTTCTTTTTCATTACTTCTTTAACACACTACTTCTCCGCTGCGAGGCGCGGGTATTTTGATATATATATATATATATCATATAATATATGAATGACCTTCAAAGATCGCTGAGACTTTTGATATTATGAACGAGTCTGCAAAAACTGTGGTCTCCTGCCCAGCAAAAGTCAAGCAGCCATGCACTAGAGGGGTAACAATGAGATGACCCCCAAAACAGGAATGGTTTAACAGGTAGAGGCCACTGACATTTTTCCCTCCTCATCTTTTCTGACTGTTTCTTCACTAGTTTTGCATTTGGCTACAGTCAGTGTCACTACTGGTAGCATGAGGCGATACCTGGACCCTACAGAGTTTGCACAGGTAGTCCAATTTCTCTAGGATGGCACATCAAAATGTGTCATTGCCAGAAGGTTTGCTGTGTCTCCCTGCACAGTCTCAAGGGCATGGAGGAGATTCTAGGAGACAAGCAGTTACTCTAGGAGAGCTGGAGAGGGCCATAGAAGGTCCATAACCCATCAGCAGGACCAGTATCTGCTCCTTTGGGCA
Source organism: Polypterus senegalus (assembly GCF_016835505.1). Lineage (NCBI taxonomy): Eukaryota > Metazoa > Chordata > Cladistia > Polypteriformes > Polypteridae > Polypterus > Polypterus senegalus. The sequence continues at coordinate 101,284,047 of NC_053164.1, forward strand.
AGGAGGAACAAGATGAGCACTGCCAGAGCCCTACAAAATGACCTCCAGCAGGCCACTGGTGTGAATGTCACTGACCAAACAATCAGAAACAGACTTCATGAGGGTTGCCTGAGGGCCCAAATGTCTACTGCGCCCTGTGCTCACTGCACAGCACCTAGGAGCTCAATTGGCATTTGCCATAGAATACCAGAATTGGCAGGTCCACCACTGGCGTCCTGTGCTTTTCACAGATGAGAGCAGGTTCACCCTGAGTATATGTGAAAGACGTGAAAGGGTCAGGAGAAGCCATGGAGAATATTATGCTGCCTGTAACATCGTTTAGCATGACTGGTTTGGTGGTGGGTCAGTGATGATCTTGGAGGCATATCCATGGAGCGACTCACAGACCTCTACAGGCTAGACAACGGCATCTTGACTGCCATTAGGTATCAGGATGAAATCCTTGGACCCATTGTCAGACCCTACGCTGGTGCAGTAGGTCCTGGTTTCCTCCTAATGCACGACAATGCCCGGCCTCATGTGGCAAGAGTATGCAGGCAGTACCTGGAGGATGAAGGAATTGAAACAATTGAATGGCCTTCACGATCCCCTGACTTAAACCCAATAGAACATTTGTGGGACATTATGTTTCGGTCCATTAGGTGCCGCCAGGTTGCTCCTCAGACTGTACAACAGCTCAGGGATGCCCTCATACAGATCTGGGAGGAAATGCCACAAGACACCATCTGTCGTCTCATTAGGAGCATGCCCCGACGTTGTCAAGCATGCATACAAGCTCGTGGGGGCCACACAAGATACTGAAAAGCATTTTGAGTAGCAGAAATTAAGTTTTTGAAAAAATGGACTAGCCTGCCACATCTTCATTTCACTCAGATTTTAGGGTGTCTACACAATTGAGCCCTCTTTCCATTAAAAGACTTGGCATCTTTTTGTTCCTAAGACATTGCCCTGTCGTTATTTGTATAGATATCCAACTTCATATTGAGATCTGATGTATCTAATGTGTTTCTTTAAAGTGTTCCTTTAATTTTTGTGAGCAGTGTATATATATATATCTATATCTGCTACTTTATAAACGCCATATAAAGCCATCACCTTGTCAATTGTGTAATGCGTTTTTTGAACAGGTTTGATGCATGGAAGTGATCACTTGTACTGCATTCAGTAAGTTCTCGTGAGCTGCTATCTTGTGTGATGTTGCGATGTCCACGGCTTAATTTAATGCTAAGTAAGACCCGGCACTTAAAAGTTTCTGGCTGCACTCCGGTTGTAATATGAGGAAGCTGCGCGAGGTCACTTTTGAGAATGCAAGTATAGTTGTCCAGGAGAAAAGCAATGGCATCGTTTTGTAGGGTCTGCCCCTGAGACTTACTACTTGTCATCGCACAGCAGAGCCTTGCTGGAAATTGGAGGCATCTGAATTGAAATGGGAGATCAGAGGGGATAAAGGGGACGCGAGGAATACATTGAGTGTGTAGAAACTCTAGAGACAGGGTGTGTATTAACTTGTGGATTTTTCTGTGAGTATTTGGTGGCAGTGTGACGAAGTTGCTTCGGAAGACGGCGTTAGCCGTGGAGTTCAGCTCAGAGCGAAATGAGGTGAATGGGAGATGATGACGTGACTCCCCCACCTGCCTTAGCTGTCAATCCCCCACAAACACAGTCTCTCGGAATTTGCATAAGCACAGCCCTTCACCTGCAATTTTAACTTAGGTACAAAGTGATCAAAACTCTCGTTTATATCCTGCGTCCTCTGATTAAACTTATATCCCGCATTACCGTGGGCATGACAAACACCAGCGGCAGCCTGTCTATGAACTTAATTTAAACTTTAAGTTTACACCGTGCTTTGTTTCCTAAGTAGCAGCACTCATGAATATGGTTGTAAATGTCAGTCGCTCGCTTCTTATTGTTTTGCTGCCTTCTCAAATATATAATGCATTTTTTATTTAGCGATTTTTGGAGCTCTTCCTGGTTTTCTACGTACTGCGTTGATAGTCAGTTCACGTGATTACGTGGGAGGCGTGATGATGTCTCCACGGCCATCCAGCTCAACTCCATTACAGTAAATGGAGAAAAATAGCTTCCAGTTATGACCATTACGCGTAGAATTTTGAAATGAAACCTGCCCAACTTTTGTAAGTAAGCTGTAAGGAATGAGCCTGCCAAATTTCAGCCTTCTACCCACACGGGAACTTGGAGAATTAGTGATGAGTCAGTCAGTCAGTGAGGGCTTTGCCTTTTATTAGTAATATATATATATATATATAATATACACTAGCAAAATACCCGCGCTTCACAGCGGAGAAGTAGTGTGTTATAGAAGTAATGAAAAAGAAAAGGAAACATTTTGAAAATAACATAACATGATTGTCAATGTAATTTGTTTTGTCACTGTAATGAGTGTTTCTGTCATATACAGTATATATATATATATCTATATATATATATATATATATATATATATATACACATACATACATACATACAGTGGGATTGAAAAGTTTGGGCAACCTTGTTAATAGTCATTATTTTCCTGTATAAATCGTTGGTTGTTACGATAAAAAATGTCAGTTAAATATATCATATAGGAGACACACACAGTGATATTTGAGAAGTGAAATGAAGTTTATTGGATTTACAGAAAGTGTGCAATAATTGTTCAAACAAAATCAGACAGGTGCATAAATTTGGGCACCACAAAAAAGAAATGAAATCAATATTTAGTAGATCCGAAGCAGAGGGTGATGGTGCGAGGAACCTCATCAGAACTGGCTGATGTTAAGAGTGGTGTTCCACAGGGGTCAGTGCTAGGGCGCTGCTATTTTTAATATATATAAATGATTTAGATAGGAATATAAGTAACAAGCTGGTTAAGTTTGCAGATGATACCAAGATAGGTGGATTAGCAGATAATTTGGAATCCGTTATATCATTACAGAAGGACTTGGATAGCATACAGGCTTGGGCAGATTTGTGGCAGATGAAATTTAATGTCAGTAAATGTAAAGTATTACACATAGGAAGTAAAAATATTAGGTTTGAATACACAATGGGCGGTCGAAAAATCGAGAGTACACCTTATGAGAAGGATTTAGGAGTCATAGTGGACTCCAAGCTATCAACTTCCAAACAGTGTTCAGAAGCCATTAAGAAGGCTAACAGAATGTTAGGTTATATAGCACGATCTGTGGAGTACAAGTCCAAGGAGGTTATGCTCAACCTTTATAATGCACTGGTGAGGCCTCATCTTGAGTACTGTGTGCAGTTTTGGTCTCCAGGCTACAAAAAGGACATAGCAGCACTAGAAAAGGTCCAGAGAAGAGCGACTAGGCTGATTCCAGGTCTACAGGGGTTGAATTATGAGGAAAGATTAAAAGAGCTGGGCCTTTACAGTTTAAGCAAAAGAAGATTAAGAGGTGACATGATTGAAGTGTTTAAAATTATGAAGGGAATTAGTACAGTGGATCGAGACTTTTAAAATGAGCTCATCAAGAACACGGGACACAGTTGGAAACTTGTTAAGGGTAAATTTCGCACAAACATTAGGAAGTTTTTCTTTACACAAAGAACGATAGACACTTGGAATAAGTTACCAAGTAGTGTGGTAGACAGTAAGACGTTAGGGACTTTCAAAACCCGACTTGATGTTTTCTTGGAGGAAGCAAGTGAATAGGACTGGCGAGCTTTGTTGGGCTGAATGGCCTGTTCTCGTCTAGATTGTTCTAATTGTTCTAATGTACTTTGTCTTAAAAAAATAAAAGATTGCTAAGTAATCAAACTATTTGAAATACTTAAAAAAACAATTTTTTTTCCATCCCTTCAGCTAACCTAGTACAGGTTGGGAAGTGGCATTTCATTTAAGTAGGAGTAAGCTATTGTTAAAGGGAACACATTGGTACAGAATATTTTGTTTTGTCTGTGTGGCCACTCATCACTTTACTCAAGCAGCCTCTGCAGTCAATCTTTGGCTGTCTTACTTCAGTGCGGACACCTTGTAATCAGATACCTTTTTTGAAGTTATGTCAATGTTTACTCATGTAGTACTTGAGGTCAGATGGCTTTTTATGTAATTAGAAAAGGCAAGAAAAGCTCAAAAAGAATTTAAAGGAAAAGTGTAGTGAGCCAGCAACCCAGTATTCCATAGGTTGTTTGTCCTACGTTTATTCGTAAGTAAAGTGGAACATTTAAAAAATTTCAAGGAGTCCTGGCAGACTGTTTCAGTATTCTTTTTCATTAACAGTAATAGGATCTTTGAAAATTCAAAGGAGGGAAGTATTTATTTATTTTTGTGGTTACGTGAAAAGGTAACAATAAGTGGAGGATTTAAAATGTTGTTTTCAAGTTATAAGTATGAACAGAGGAATATGTGCAGAATGTTATCTCGTATTCTGCTGAATTAATATTTAAGTAAAATCAGGAACCATTTACCTGATTAGAGACAGGTTTGTATTTTAATCCAGGCTTGTTCATGATGAGTTCCAGCTGTCGATGGTTAAAGTTTGAAACCCCAATAGATCTGGTCAGCCCTGCATCCACACAGGCTTCCAATGCCTAGAGAATGGATCACAAATGAATACTTCTACAACATGAGTTAAGGAAAATAAAAAAACTTTTTTACTGTTCATTATTTAGTTGATGTCTTTTACCCACGAATACCTGCAAAAATTCATGATGCCTAAAATTAATTTACAACTGAGATTAACAATAACTAGTACTAGCACTAGTTTGCTGTTTTATAAGTTGACACCGCTACTTATTTGGCGCATTGATCTTTCATCAATGTGAATCAGCAGCAACCTGGATTCATCAGACCAACCGATGGGTTTTAATTTTACCCATGCTTAGTTTTTATGTTTAGCACCTTCTTGTTTTTCTCTGATAGTGGGTCATTTGCTATAAAAAGCCATCAATGACAAACGAAGATGACTTGTGCTTAATGAATATGTCTCTTTCATCACCATTGTCACACACAATTATTATCTGAATGACAAAACTTTATCTGTCCCGCTGTACATGCTGTGTCAGCCTAGGTTGGCAGCTTTTTTCAACACTGTTTTGTGGTCATAGAGTCATAGTTGGTAGAAATGATTTTTGCTTGGTGGTCCTTTCTTGATATACCGCTGACAGTAGTGTGTATAAACCTGCAGCAGTATTCCATTCATAATGCACATACTGTATGTTGCATTCAACCTCATTTAAATCACAAGTACTGCCCATTCTTTCTCTGAACGGAATGAACAAAAAAAGCAATTGTAATCTGCTTTAAATAGCACTTGTCTGGCATACGATGGCCTGACCAATCATACTGTCAGTTAAGTATAAAAAGTAGGAGCACTTAATGTACTGTAATACTGCATTTAGCTTAAATGACAAAGGTTCTGGTTCATGAAATGCACATAAATAATGGAACTTTAACACAATGTTATTTAACCCAAGTGTTTTGTAGCTATGGATAAGAAAAATTTTTAATCTTATGTTTCTATTGAAAACAGTGATAAAAATGTTTGATATAATTCAAGCCAGTGGTGACCAACAGCAAAAAACATCCACAAGAAAGAAAAAAAACAAATTTCATGTTAGTCATTCTGCATTTTCTAAATAGGTTTATAGAGTTATTATTTTCATGTGCAATTAATCGCTCAAACTAAAATATACATTTTAATTAACATTAAAATTTAATTCTAATCTGATATTACAATTGGTTAGACAGTGTTCTTATACTCTTTCAGGTAGCTACCATAATAGCACTTTCCCATTTCCTATAGAGCTCTAAGTTCAGTGTGTCTGTTTTCTTTCAGAATTATTCTTTAAGTTAGAGATAGCATGGCATAACATAGACATAACCAAGACATAGCTTTATTTTAAAATAATCTTAACAGCGTGTCTTCTTTGATACTTCTTTAATGCCTTGGAGATTTTATTGAGTCATTGTTAATAATACAGGAGAACAGGATATCTTCAAGCATTCACCGAATGTAGGGTCATCAGAATCATTTCATCTTACCTCCCATGTGGCACACAGGTCTGTTTTGTGATAAATGTGTTTTCCATTCTCATCTTTTGGATACAATGTGTCTCCTGGCTGTGAAAGATATCAAACAACAAACAAGTAGTATAATACAGGAAGAGATTTTTTAAATCATTTGAAATATTAATGATGCAAACTGTAGCATTTTGTGAAATTCTGTAAATATTTATAGGCATTGCAATGTACACATTACAAAGTATAGTGAATATAATTAAGATGAGTTGTACTCCATGTGGTCCAGTGACTGCCTAGTAAATTAAGGAACTGAGACCAGAAACAAATTGTGGAACAAACAACAACCCTAACCCTATCTAACCCTAAACTCACAAAGTGAATAAAGATAATTGATAAACAGAAATGTCCAGCATATAAATTGAGTAATAAATAAAGTTTGGGAACATGGGAAAAGGATGCCCTCCTAAATTGACTTCAGATCAGGTGATAAGATTTACCATTTGGCTTGAGGAGGTCTCCCAACAGTTGCAGGACTGCTTCCAGAGAACTGACTGGGAGGTTTTCGATCACCAAGACCTGGAGAACCACACAACAGCAGTCCTGGATTACATCAGGTTCTGCACGGCCAACGTAACCAGGGACAGACACATAATGATTTATCCCAATAGGAAGCCCTGGATGACTAGGGAGGTCCAGAGTCTGCTGAAGGCCAGGAATACTGCTTTCAGGTCTGGGGATGGGGCTCTTTACAGTGTAGCCAGAGCGAACCTGAAGAGAGGTATCCGAGAGGCCAAGGCATCTTACAGAAGGAGGATAGAGGACCATCTGAGGAGCAACAACACCAGGCAGATGTGGCAGGGTGTCCAGCACATCACCAGCTACAAATCCATCAGCTCCTGGGCTGCTAAGGGTGACATTTCTCTGGCAGAGATGCTGAACGTCTTCTTTGCCCAACACCAACAGCAGCTTCACCACAGCCGCCTGTTCACAACAGCAACATACACATGGTGGAAGAGTGTGAGGTGAGGCAGGTGATGAGGAAGGTGAACCCAAGGAAGGCTGCAGGACCCGACGGTGTAGCTGGGCGGGTGCTGAAAGACTGTGCGGATCAACTGGCCGGAATCTTCACTAGGATTTTCAACCAGTCACTGCCCCAGGCCACTGTCCCATCCTGCCTCAAGTCCTCCATCATTGTTCCACTTCCAAAAAAATCCATCAGGAACAGTCTGAATGATTTCTGCCCAGTGGCACTCACATCTGTCATCATGAAGTGCTTTGAGAAACTGGTGCGGAGTCATATCACCTGCCTGCCAGCAGACCTGGACCCATTTCAATTTGCTTACAAAGCAAAGAGATCCATGGAGGATGCTGTGGCCACAGCCCTTCATGCTGCCCTGACCCACCTGGAGCAGCAGGGGAGTTACGCCAGACTGCTCTTTATGGACTTCACCTTGGTGTTTAACACCATCCTTCCACAATGACTGGTGTCCAACCTGGCAGATCTTGGAACTTCCATCACTCACCTACAGTTTGATACTGGACTTCCTGTCTGGTTGCTGCCAGAGGGTCAGACTGGGTCCCCACACCTACACTGCTCTCAGCTTTGACACCGGGACGCTGCAGGGTTGTGTGCTCAGCCTGCTCGTCTACACCCTCTACACATGTGACTGTGTTCCCCCACACCACAGCAACAAGATCATAAAGTTCGCGGATGACACGATGGTTGGACTCATCTCGGGCAAGGAGGGTGAGCTAGCATACAGGGACGAGGTGGAGAGGCTGTCAGAGTGGTGGAGTCAATAACCTGCTCCTCAACACCACAAAAACGAAGGAGCTTGTTATTGACTTTAGAAAAAACAAAACTGACATTCAGCCAATCATCATTGGCGGGGCCTGTGTGGAGAGGGTCCCAGTGTTCAGGTTTCTGGGTTTTGAGCTGGAGGATGATCTGACCTGGAGTGCCAACACCAAAGAGCTGCTGAAGAAGGTGCAGCAGAGACTGTATTTTCTGAGAATCCTCAGAAAGAACCATCTCCCCAAAATTCTGTTCCTTGCCTTTTATCACTGCTCCGTTGAGAGTGTCCTTACGTACAGACTGTGTGTGTGGTACGGCAGCTGCACTTCCTCAGAAAGGAAAGTGCTCCACAGGGTTGTCAGGACAGCGGAGAGAACAATTGGTTGTACCCTCCCCACTCTGGAACAAATCTACACCTCCCGATGCAACAAAAAAGCAATACACATTTCACAGGATTGATCACATCCCGGTCATTGCCTCTTCCAACTTTTGCCATCAGGCAAGAGATACAGAGCAAAGAAAACCAGGACAAACCGCCTTAAAAACAGCTTTTATCCAAAAGCAATTATGGCCCTGAACTCAGAATAAAACTGCTCCATATCATTCTCTCAATGTGCAATACAGACCTTAAGTCAAACAGTGCAGTTTATACATTTAACCAGTGCAATTTGTATATATAACAAGTGCAATTTGTATATTTTGTAAAGCACTTTTATTACTATTCAGCTTGTTATTATTTCCTCTCTTCTTGTCTTTTTAACTCTTATGCCTCACACTGAGTTGACTGCACCTTCAGTTTTGTTGTTCCTTTGTAAAGTGACAATAACAATAAAGATCTATCTACAGGTATCTATCCAAGATTTACTGATGTGGCTTCAATGTCTGTGGAGGCAAACCTATGATGAAGGATCTAAAGGTTTCGTGCAGTAACCTTAGTAAACAGGTACAGGATTACATGAATTATTTACTGAGTTGGAATTTATCAAGCCTGTACTAAAAGTAATTAAACCTAGCATCTCAAAGATTTTCTTATGAGTAGAGATGATATCACACTAGATAAGCTCAAGCGATTTCTTAGATTACTCATTAGGGATAAAAGCAGCACAGAACTGTTTCAAGAGCAGAGCAATACAAAACAACAAGATGGGGAAACACAGAAACAATTTGTATATCAGATAATGGATCTTTCACAGTATGTGCTGCTGGCATCACGACAGCATGGAGCTGAATTCACCTTTGGTACAAGATTAGCCCAGGACTTATTCTTTCGTAATGTTTATCAAGGGTTTGTAGCGGGGCTACATAGCAATAGTGTCAAATGTTAGTACTGAGTGCGTCTTGTTTCCATCGTCCAGTTTGCTGTTTGTGTGCGTCAGTAAATGATGATGTCCCCGTAAATACAAAGGGGGGTGATGGAAGGAAACCGCAGCCCCAAACCTTGAAAACACCTGTTAACTATCATTCAATTACATCCAGCACAGGGCTATTTAAGCAATCAGGAGGAAACAAAGAGGGAAAGAGAAAGAGTACTTTAATTTTGAACGACCACTAACCAGCTGTATCTGCTGTATTCCACATCGCACATTTCCATCCAGTTTGTTTTTAATTCTGCCGGACATACTCCAATACCCTCATCACGAGAGACCCCGGGTCGGATTTCATCATCCGCCACGCGCCGAGGATACATGGTGAGGCTGTTCCATTTTGTTCCGGGAATTACAAACACTCCATATATCGGTTAACCAGTCATCTGCATTCAGGACAATTGTTACTCGGACTCAAGTTCACGACCATTCATTTCCATATCTCATTCATTTTTGTTATTCGTGTTGTTTGTTATATGTTACAAGGGCAAGGGAGGGTTTGTTATATTCATATAGGTTGTTATCACGTTGTTGCTTTGGTGGAGGGATATATATATATATATATATATATATATATATATATATATATATATATATATATATATATATATATATAATATATATTGCTATTCTGTTTCATTTAATACAATTTATCAGTTTAAGTTTACATATCTGCTTTTCTTTTGTGCTTATTTACACTGTCGATTGTGGGGAAAAGTTTAATTTGTTAAAGGAACGGCTTGATAATTAGATCCAACCTCAGTAAATTATCCAGGCCACAGGTCTTGGAGGTGTAGCTGCCAGCTGGGAAAGGGGCCGGCCGTTACAGGTTGACTGAAAAGAACAACCGTATCAGACGAGACATCAAACCATTTCTCACTAACTCGATGAAATGATTCTAGAAAAGCCCTCCTAATTTGACTTTGGGCTAAAATTACGAAGGAGGAAACAAAGAGGATGAGGTGACTTCAACCTCTGAGTAAACACAGGCCAGTCATTGTAAATTCAGTAGAGACAAACGACAGTACACAGGCTGATAAGAAGACTATGGTGAGTCAAGCAAATGACTGGGTGTGAGCAGACAGTGCAGCTATTAACACTAGATTTGCCAGAGCCTACGAAAAAACTTGTAGATCCGTCCCACCTTAAAACGCTTCACACCTCTCCGTCACGTCTTTTGTCTTCTAAATTTGTGGCTAAGCAGCAAACAGCAAGCAGCCTACTATCACATCCCCCACCCCGCACAGTTTTCTCAGCTCAAGTCTGCTTACCTGTGTGTCAGTTGCTTAGAGTGGTATAGAGTGAGAAGTCAAGCAAAACGACACCTTTTATAAATACTATATCATTATTTGGAACACTTGCATTTCATGTGTGTTCCATGTCTACATAGATCTATGTACACACATCGTTAAAAAAATGTTTTTCATGTTTCAGTCATAATTGACAAAATGTAGACATGAAGTTTATAATGTGTGAAGCCTGAAGTCCAAATATCAAAGAAACAGTTTCACAAAGTACAAATATAATAGAACAAGTGCGCTTTTATGCAAAAATATATCTTCAGAAAAACAACCCGTGTTAGAGTACGATATTGACATGCATTTGCTAATGTGGTGGCGCAATGGTATCAGCTCTTGACAGGTAGCCTGAACTTCACAGGTTCGATGTCAGATGAGTCTGTTTTGAAAAGTGAGCTGCACATATTCTTACTATTTTAAAATAAAAACATACATTTGATTCCAGTCTGTAACAGCCGGTGTAATTGATTATTCTTGTAAGGGTTACCTTTTTTTTTTTTTTAAATCTGTTATTCTCTCAACTGCGTTCACGATCAATCCTCCCCCATCCCCGCATTTGACACTACTGTTTTCTCAGACGCACTACAACAGAGGCAAACTCAAATCATGATGACTGTTCTACATCGGATCAAGAATGCACTTTTGCCATCGCTGTACTTTGGTATATGTACATGGGAAGCTCTGTACTCGTGACTTTACACTGTAGGAAGTAAGTAAATAAATAATATCTATATAGTAATAACAGTAGTTTTATTATTATATAGCAGCTTCCCTGTCTGCTTATCATATAGTGCCTTTCCTTCCTATCTATATATCTATCCCCTTAGCTGTTTTTTTTATATACCTATTATACAGTGCCCTATGGGGTGCCAAACGGGCAATTACAATGATTTTCGGAATATATAAAGTCATTCCTGAATATATAAAGTCAAAACTTGAATATATAAAGTCATTCCTGAATATATAAAGTCGTCATCAGAATATAGTCATTCCTGAATATATAAAGTCACTCCCGAATATGAAAAGTCAAAGCCTGATCATATAAAGTCAGCTTCGGAATATATAACCTCATTACCGAATATATAAATTTAAAATCTGATTATATTGATTTTCTGCGGTGGGTTGGCACCCTGCCCAGGATTGTTTTCTGCCTTGTGCCCTGTGTTGGCTGGGATTGGCTCCAGCAGACCCCCGTGACCCTGTGTTCGGATTCAGCGGGTTAGCAAATGGATGGATGGATTATATTGATTTTGATTGAAATGACTCGGGTACATTTTTAGTAAACTCAATGAGTTCCTACTACAACGTAATGAACTAAGTTAACAAAAACTTCTTCAGAAAAATATTAAAAAAAAAAAAACCAAACCCACTGTTGAGTTAATTCATTCAAAATGATGTATGTGCCCGGCATTTTGAACACTATATTTATTCTTTTTGTATGGGCGCATTTTTGGACGAACCTCACAAGCCCGACTCACTAGTACGAGTGAAATGACAAGCACGGAAATTTATATATTCGGTAATGACTTTATATATTCTGACGCCAACTTTATATATTCAGGAATTACTTTATATATTCAAGTTTTGACTTTATATATTCAGGAAATTTACTTTATATATTCCGAAAATTATTGTAATTGCCTGTTTGGCACCCCATAGGGCACTGTATAATAGATACATATAAAAAACAGCTAAGAGGATAGATAGATAGGAACGAAAGGCACTATATGATAGGCAGACAGGGAAGCTGCTATATAATAACAAAATTACTGTTACTACTATATAGATACAGGGAGTTCAGGCAGGCAGAACGGCGAAGGTAAAAAAAAAAAACACATTTTCTCCCCAGCGGGGAATCGGACTCGGGTCTCTGAGGTATGGCAAGTCTGCTGTGCTCCGAGTGATGAAATCTAACCAGTACGCCACAGTTTCTGTTGTGACATTCTTGAACCTTTTGTGAAAGTGTTTATTTGATCTTTTGGCCTTCAGGCTTCACACATTTTATAGTTTATGCCTACATTTTGTAACATTTTTACTAAAAAGTTTCTGCTTTAACAATGTGTTTACACAGATTACTGTAGAAACGGAACACACATGAAATGCGTGTGTTCTAAATAACGATCTATTATTTCCACTCTAAAACTCCACTTCACTCCCAGATAATCAATCAAGGCATGAGTTGGGAGAAGTTCGTGCACGTTCTAAGTCGGTGGGGGGATGGAATAGCCGGCTGCTTGCAGCTTGTGTTTATCAGCACATTTAGATGAACAAAAGACGCTCGTGGAGAGGTGAGAACGGTTTTAAGAAGCGATTTTAAGGTGGGACTGATCTATGAGTTTTTTCGTGGCTGTGGTAATTCTAGTGTTAAGCAGTTAACAGCTCAAGAGTCTGAACTTCCCAAATGAAGATGTCGAATGTGTCTAGCAGCGAAAAGAATGGTGCCCTCACTGTTTCCGCTGTGGTCAGATGGGGCATAGAGCTATTGACTGTACTAAGAGATGGGAATCAGTAAACTGGGGACGACCAGTGCCCAACAGAAGTAACAGGTCCCCACAGACTGAGGTTCTCTCAATGCAGCACACCTGTATAATGTCCATCAATAACTTACCTCTTGAAAAACACACTTAACTTGAACACAATGAAAAGGAAAATGCAGAGACCAGCAAGAACAAATAAAACACTGGACTCAGAATCTGATCGCTCCAATGGGGAAGCTGAAACCTCATATAGCCTCTGCTACTTGCCACACTTTCAACACATGTCAGATCTGAGGTCACAGAAATTGAGTCACGGTCCAGGCTCAGAGCCCAGACCGAAGAGTTCTACCCTGAACAACAAAAACCACGGCCATCTGACAGAAATCCACAGCAAGGAACATCAGTGGAACAAAGACAAGAACTGAAAATGGATGCCACTGTTGCAGAACCCCAGGTGGGAAATATTGATGACCCAGTGGAGCCCACAAATGGTCACAGGTACCTAGGAATAGAATGACAGAATGATAGAGAGGGAGAAACTTTAAGAAAATCGGTTCATACTGTCAAACCCAGAGAGGTCTGAGGCAGCTATCATACCAGGCTTGGAATCTTGGCATAAGTGCAGTTATGCAAAGTCTTATGTATATGTTAGCAAGCCACAAATTAGTGTATCTAGCATACCCAGGATCTGATTATTACCTAAGATCAATGGTTGAGACACTATAGGTACTGAATCAAAGGCCCAGCGTTTAGAGCAAGATGTCAGGAGACATCTCAACAAAATTAGGTGAGATTGTAATTGGATAGATATGTGTTGTGTGTTGCTTTTAGGATACAACATGTAAATAACAAATCTAAAATTCAATAGATGAAGGTGCAGTAGACACCCTTTGTTGAGATTGACATGTGACTGACTGATGAAAAGGCAAATTTCCAGAATAATTCCATTACAGGTTATTGGTGAAAGCCATCTAAACAATGTATATATTTACTAGTCTTGCAAAAGAGTCACCAGCTTTGAAGATTAACCTGCTTTAATTTGTATCTCATCATCATACAGTATTGTGATAACAGAAGTGTCTGCTTCCTTAGAGAATGTTTGTGTTTACTTGGTTTGAAAAATTAATGTGTGGTGGGGAAACCTTAACTGCTGCAGCTACACTCTAGCAACAGTGGCTTATACCTGGCCCAATTTCCCTTACAGGAACAAGGCTTGAAAGTTTGACTGCGCAAAAGCTGTAAATAGAGACTAATTATCTGCCTCACACAATGACCATGTAAATACAGTTGCAGATGTTTGGAGAGACAAGGGCAAGATGTGACTGGAACATGTCCTCTTCTGCCCTGGAGAGCCTTTGAAAGTCAAGGCTCTAAAAAAGTGGCAGTTACTGTTTCACAGTTCCAAAGCCCCAACTCTGACCAGTTAATAAAATTAGTTAAACACGCCCTCTTCACATTTAATACTCCGTCCAGAAAACAATGTCCATTGTAGCCTTTAAATGTCAACTGCTTCTTTTGCAACACACTTATAACAAGACAAAGCATAACACTTTTGATAAGTATCTGGGAAACAACTGTCATTTAAAGTTTATTAAAGGATGTTTTCTACGTCATTGTCTAGACCTATATAATATCTAAATCTGATGCACAGAGAAATTGTGCTGTTGTATAAGTAGCTGTTGGTGCAACAAGGGTGATATACCTTATTTCTTGCTTGTGGATAATGGGACACTGAACGCTCATTTGGGGGCAGTAAGGGAAGTGTGAGATCCTTAGGGGACACTAAGATCAATACTTAGGTCATGATGCAATGCAATTTTTTTTTTTTTTTTGCTCGAAAAAATTATTGACTAAATTTAAAACCATAATCCTATAGTCAACCTTGTATCACTTTATTACACACTCAGTTCTGGGTGAGTCATAGAGACAAGACTTTAGATTTATAGTAGAGCTGTTAACTCGATTATTGAAACTAAATGTTTTGTTTATTGTTTAAATATATACAAATGTGCTTTTAAAAATCTTGGAGCAGCATACATGTCAGAGCAACACATAGCCTATTAACATTCTGTTCTTGCAATAAGCTCTTAAACTTTCATACCCAAGCAAAACTTTTCAAACACTATTTGTTTTACATTTTCTGTTAATGGATTTTTTTTTGACAGTCTGTAAGAATGCCAGACAGGTTTGTAGATAGAATTGCTAAATCATTTTATGAAAAAACAGCTCTCTGTATATATCATATTAACTATATTTAATACATTTTTAATGATCATCATTAAGTAGTAAATTATAAATTGAAAATTATTCATGGTACAAACTGAAGAATTAAGGGTTATAGTTAGGATCAGAGTCCTATTTTCATTTCTTTTATGCATCCATTCAGGTTTTATACCAAAGTTTCCATTAGAAATTTCAGCCGACAACAAATGGCACATCACCCTGTTACAGGCTACACTAAAGCACTCCCTCATGATATTCTTTAAATGTGTTCACACAAAGACATCTCTGACATGTGGACAAATACTGGAGTACCACTGGAGGGGAGGTCACTTACTTGGACATGGGGGGAAAAACTAGCAAACTTTACTTAGTGAATCACCAGGCCACAAATGGAATCCAGGTTCCCACAGCCTTTCCGACAAGTTTCTGTCATATTCACTTTGGCATCGTGCTATATCCTTTATTTACTTTACACTTTGTTAATGGACTACTCTGGCATTCTGAAACATACTATAAGATATGCTTGGTGAAAAAGTTCCTGACTCCAGTTTACAAAATATATAATCCTTTTGCAATTAATATTTAATAGATTATTAGTAGGAAGTATCAGATGTTATTTTTAGATCCATATATTGTAGAAAAGCCATAAATTGTAGGAATCAGCTCAGAGGTGCAGCTTAACTTTGCATTAATTCCTCAAGCTCTGTAGTCTTGGCTGCATTGTTTGCTGAGCAGCATCTGTTTGGCACAAAACATCTGGTTATTGCCGTAGCTTAGTTCATGAGAGGCAGTGCTCAGTTTTTGCTCAATTTTTATGACAGATTCATCTGATGGGTTTATTCATTTCTGTTCTCAAATCTTGGCTTTATTTCTTATCGTTTTTGGTCAGCCCTTAAAAATCTGACTTGCCTGACTAATACCTGAAGCTTGATAGACCAATGAAGATTTTGCCTTTTTTATAAGGTGTCTCTGAATTTGACACCTTACTGCTCAGTGCCATAATCTGACATAAATAAGTCCAAAAGGTAAATGTTACGCAAGATGCTCAGCTGAGGGTGCTGATAACTTTATTATCAAAAGTACACAGAAGCAGGGAGTGTTAGATTAACCAGTTCTCAAAGCCATGATATAAATTGACAACAAACATGGATCTTTAATTCAGTCCCTTTAATAACTAAACCTTCAGTGGTCTACATGAATCCATCTTTCCAATTCATCAGTGTTAATAATGTAGTTTAAACTTAACTTTCTGTTGGTGAATACAGGCCTAATTTATAAAGCCTGCACATGCACAAAACAAGGCTTGAAATGTGTTTATACAACTTCCCAGGCAATTGTCGGGATTTATAAAAGAAAACTTGACAGGGGAAAATGCACATATTTACAGCAACTGTGACCTATGCTCACAAAACATTTGGGAGAAACTGGGAAATGACGACCTCCTCAATAAAGTAGAGAAATGAAGCCAAAACAGCTAAATGACGACTCCCACATAATAATTTATATCACCAAGCTGTTATTATATTGCATGCTATATATTATATTAATATTATATATATTAAAGCTTAAAAGCGATAATTATGATACAAAGAGTGTATTTTAGTTTCCTTTTAAGAGAGCCAATGCTATGTATGCTATGCTTTTTTGATTTATCTTCAGTTTATATCAACTGCCTGTTGTCACTTCTCAGGGAACTGGCAGACAGGTCATGAAAATCTTGGCCAAGTTCCACACTCCAACATGCCTGCTGTGCTGGAAGCCATTAACTGACTGATGAGGCACTACATCCTGTTTTTCATACGGTGTGGGTGCACATACATAAAACATAACTTTTTTTTTTTATTGATTCTATTGTAATCACACAACATTCCATACAAATAGAACAATTTTTAGAAAACAACATAAAAAGGTGATTTGCAGCAGTGTCCAGTCTTCTAACGTAACCCTAGCAATTTACTGCACTTATGTTGCAAGAAGGGCATCTAGCGAGAACAAAGCTGGTTTTGTTGACCATGAGGAGTGACATTCCATTAAAGCAGAAGTCATCTGTAATGCCAAGATGAGACTTATTTGGTTGGTTTAACCCATGATTATTGTAAGGTAACATAGCATTGATCAGATAACTTACTGATGGTGCTGTATGTGATGAATGGCTTGTTGATAAGGTAACTGGTTGAAGCCTTAGTGTTTCATGTGGCTTGTACTATTCATTTGAACAGCAACCTGTTCTGCTACACACTCGGACACTAACGCTTTATACCTGTCAGCCGAATACTCCCAGATGCTTTGTCTCGGATGTGTCAGGTGGGAGGCAGCACCGTGACTGCATATGTAAGAGGTTGATTAGCACGCTTCATATATGGATTGTTCAGGGCAGTGTTCGAGGCGCTTTCACTTATGCACATTTACAAGGTGATTGTGATTTATGAAGGGTAAATAGTGTAAAAATGAGCATATGCCAACTTTTATAAATATGATTTGGCAAAAATAACCAGCTTCAAAAAAAAATAATTTAAATAGAACTCTACAGAGATTATTGGAACCCTGATCCACTGATTTATATGAAATATATACAGTATATAAATCGGTAACATGTTTTATATATATGTAAGAAAAAGCCATTGTTATACTTCTGAAACTCCCAAGAAAACACTTAAAAGAATACATGAATATGTGCAGATGTTCAAGGGATTTAATAAACTGTACCACTGGATTAATAAAAGAGGAGATTATTTAAATAATAAGAAGATTAACACAATATCATAGGAAAATATTTATGGTTTGTGATTGTTTGTATTTCTTGAAAAATACTGACATTTATATGTAGAGGTCCATGTACAGATGGAGTTGCTATTCGTGTTTTTTCTGAATACTTATCGTTCCAGTTGGAAAGGTATATACTTTCAAGTTCAAATGGAGATGGTTTACTTTACAGTTATTTATTTTTAATTATCCCTAATTCACAGAAAAAAAAACTTTGTTTATATCTGCCTAAGCTAGCATTTAATCACTAGTACCTATCCAATACACTACTTTGCTAAACATCATATTAAATTGTAATATTAAAATAAATAAGTTACCGGTAATTACATATATAATGAAATATATTTAAAAATAATACTGCAGGTTAACACTGTTCTCCTGCCAAAATGATTTTGAAATTTTGAATTAGCTTTTGTATTAATAATTGCCATGGCTGTTTTGAATATTGTGTTCTGTTGGAAAATTGGAATTACAGGCAGCTTATTCCAATGCCAGATACACTTTAACAGACTGTCAAAGGGAAACAAAAACACTCAGACAATATTTTCCTTTTTTATGAAGTTTGGAATTTACTAGAAATAAATGTAGTAGGATAGGCTGTGATGTACTAATGAAACAAAGGTTTTAATGCTTGAATGAATGAAAGCCCAGCATTTTGTAGCAGTACAATATGATTGTTCATTTGTTTAAAAAATGTGCTAATTCAAACATATCAGGCTATGGAAAACTTCAGGCTTTGCATTGAAAGTTGCATATCAAGGTAACATGCTATCTTTAGCACGTAATAGGAAACTGGAATACCTGGTGAAGATGCATACAAACACTGGGAGTACATGCATATCCCTAAACATAGTGACTGGATTTTAACCTGGGGCTATGCAGCTGTGAGATTGCAAGTGTTAGAAATAAAAATAAAATAGTTGAAACAGATCTTAAATATGATCATAAAAAGAAAAATTGCTTATTAAAACAATAGAACAATCTAGAGAAGAACAGGCCATTCAGCCCAACAAATCTTGTGAGTTCTATCCACTTAATTCCTCCAAAATAACATCTAATTAAATTTTGAAGATACCTAAAGTCCTACTGTCTACCATACTACTTGATAGTGTTTTCCATGTGTTATTGGTTATCTGTGTCAAGGAAAACTAATGTTTGTGCAAAATCTACCCATAAGTTTCCAACACTGTCCCCATGTTCTTCTTGAACTCATTTTAAAGTAACCGTCTCAATCCACTGTACTAATTCTCTTCATAATTTTGAATACTTCAAACATGTCTCCTCTGAATCTTCTTTAGCTTAAACTGAAAAGGCTCAGCTCTTTTAATATTTCCATATAACAGTGCTGTTATGGTCTTATTGTTTTGTTTTTAACAAGGAAAAATAGTAATGGAGGTGTTACCTGTACTTTGATTACATCAAATAAGGGACATATTTTGTGTGTTTATCCACATAGAAGAAATTAACGTAATGCCACGAACTGTTGGCTGCTTTTCAAACATTAATACCTCATGAGAAGAGAACTTGACGTAAGTAAAAAGTATACAGCACAAGAGTTAAAAGGAGACAAGTGAAAGTAAAAAAAGAGCTTACAAATCAGAGACTGATTGATGAGATAAAAATGGAACTAAACAAGCGGCAAGTGTAAAATGTTTCACCTAACTTGTTGCTGATACAGATTGATCACAATGTCAACACTATGTGGTAGATGGCCAGGGCCCTTACCTGGCCAGGATGCCTCAATAATGGATTCCCGAAGGGCATGTTGGACTTGGAGTTTGTGGGTTAAGCCCGGTTCGGTTCTGTAGGTGCCACCGGGAGGTGCTACAGAAATTGGAAAGCCCTATTTTATCAGGCTTCTGGATCATGCTAATGGGCCACCTGGAGTGCTCTCAGGTGTGGCATAAAAGAGACCACCTCATTTCATTCAGGGAGCCAGAGTCAGTAGGGAGAACACAAAGCTTGCCAGGAGGAGTGGAGGCAGACTCCAAGAAAGAAAGAAGAAAAGTGTGCTTTTGTGCTTACACTGTGCTTTTGTATTGTGCACTGCAGGTGGGAAATATTTTAAAGTGTATCCACAAAATAATGGCTGTGTGTGTTTCTGGACTTGTGTCTGGTGTCTCTCTGTGTTGGGTTAGGGTGGATGGAGTGTCCCTTGTTGGTCACAGCCACCATGTTGAAGAAATTTCCAAGGTCAATGATTCGGTTAAGTGGAAGTCTACAGTAGAAGTGACTTGCATGTTAAATACATACTGTATATTAAATGAAGGAATTATTATATATGTTTTAACCTACTAGGAATGGAGTTCACAGAACATCAAAAGGATGCTGTTAAAGACTTTGACATGTTTTTTCAAAAACATTGGAATTATAGACTTTAATTAGTTTATGTAATGTCCATTTTTATGTCTCTCTTAATATAGAGTTTGTATTATTATTTTGTTACCTTAAAGGCCATTGGAAGTTCTATAATGTAGAGATCCACATAATCGAGCTGTAAATCTTTCAAAGTTTTCTCCAGTGCTGGTCTTACCAACTCAGGGGATTGAAATGTGTTCCATAACTGAAACAAAGGTAGGAAAGAATAAATAAGCTATTCAACCATTTAATAATTGAAAGAAGATGCAATTTTTCTTGGCCTCAAAGAATTTCACATGCAAAATTATCTTACACTTAATTAGACCACCATCTTTGACATCACCTCCAACTACCACACTGGGATGTATACAGCAGCTAAATATTGCTTAGTGTTGCATACTGAATGTTATCTTGCAAAACAGGGTTATCTTACCACTGTCCTGGAGAGCTCAATTTGCTGCAGATCTTCATTCTCTTCATTTTCTGATTTTTAGCTATCTTCATGACACATTTAGCTACCATCTTACTGTTTCAGGAGTCTAAGCTGGAATTCTGGCCATCTCACAATCGATTTGCATCTGAAAGGGATTTTCACTGGGGTCTTCCGCTTTTTCTCCCACATCCCCAAACTGTGTATTAGATTGACTGATGACTCAGCAGGCCCAGACATATGAACATGTGAGCCCTGTGATGGGCTGGCATCCCATTCAGTTTGGTTCCTGCCTTGCGCTCAATGATACAAGGACAGGCTCTGGGATTGTATAACCCTGAACTGGGCAAAGCAGGTACAAAAAATGTCTGAATTATACTAAATAGTACTAAATTCTCTGCAGGCTTTTATTTAAGTTTAATACTCATTTTTTATCTGAAATGTTTTCGTTATTTGATTCTTTGACAGATAGTTGTGAAGCATCTAATGGTGGATTTAATTTACTCTCCTCTATATTTTAATATGTATCTATTTCCTTGGACTCCTATGTCTTGTACAAATGTGTGTGCAGAGCACCAGCCAAGAAAAATACATCATCCGTACTTTCTGTTCTGAAGCCTAAGTCGGCCTGTTCTAAGCAAGTGTAGGATTTTGTACAAGTATGCCCTGCGATGAACTCGTTCCTCATTCTGACAATGGTTACAGGGTAGTTCCTGACCCCAAACATGGCCCTAAGGCAGATAAAATGGTAAGAAGAATTGAATTATTTTTTATTTTTACCTTGCCACAGTAATATATATCTTCCCGCTTCACCTTCCCTTCAGCAACACTTTCCCGAATGGCTTGTCCAACCTCATTCTCATTATTATACAGCAAAGCTCCATCAATGTGACGATACCCAATTTCAATGGCCAGCTTTACTGCCTTGTAGCAAGTTCCCTTTGGAGTCTGTGCGGGGAAAAAAGACAAAAGTTATTAAATAAAAGAAAGTAAAATGTTGCAGCTGGTAAATACATACAATGGGCATCTTGATTCATTTCCTGAAAGCTGCAGCAGCTACAGGTTTTCACTAAGTCACTTCTTAATAATTGGTATCTATAATGTATGTATTGAGACTAATTACTATTTTGTACCAAGGGTCCTAAACAGTCACATAGTATGATGTTTGGCTTCATTAACATTTAGTTAACTTGATTTTGTTTCAGTATTTTTTTAACTGTTCTGCAACTTTCAATTGATTATTAAGAATGTTGGGTCTGACAAGATCTTAAATTATGGTTAGGGTTAGCGTCTCCTAAACAGACATGGTGTTCTGCCAAGAAATTGAAAAAATGCAGAGGAGAAGCTTTAGAAATATCAGAAGATGGTCAGATATTTGTGCAGATGTCAAACAAGTCTGAGATCAGTAGAACAACAAATCCTGACACATTAAACAAAGTCAAAGTATCACATGAAAATCTAAAGCCCTAAAGGTACTTTCAACCCACTCCTAGCATCATGACAGTTTTGTTTTCTTAGAGAATCCAAAATCTTTACTGCCATCTTAAAAACCCACAACCGAGCCATGTTGCTGTTAACAAAATAAATGAAATGGCACTACCCACAATTAAAAATAATGGCAACCAAATGTTGGAATTAAAAACTAATAACAGATAAAGCAATCATAAATGAAACTTTCTAATTCTACAGTACTAAACATTAAGCCCGTTACAATAATGGGCGCTAGAACAGTATTGCATAAACATTAGTAGGAACAGTCTATATTAAATGGCAAGGGACCTTGACCTCATTCTGTTTGTTGTCTTAATTTTTTTTTGTTAATATTTTTGCAAGAAGCCTAAAGTAAAATAATATTAAAAATAGAAAAGTATTATATGACAATACAGTAAGTATAATTAATATTGCCTTAGTGTAAAACTTTGTAACAATCTGTAATACACAATATCTAAAGAAGATATTTAGGAAAAAGTTTTAATTTTTTTACCTCATGAAATTTTTTAATAAAATTTCATTATGGACAACATTTTTTTCAGGACCATCTACAACATTGACAACAACATCTGTAAAACTTCAAACTCTTGATAATGCAACATATAACTGACAGTGGCTAATTTCTGGTTTTGGCAAGTAAATGCCAACTTTTTCTAAGGTTTGCCCTTGAGCTTTATTAATTGATATGGCAAAGGCTAATGTAACTGGAAATTGTCGCCTTCTTAATGTAAAGGGTAAATTAGTAGAGGATGGAGCCAAATCAATACGGGGAATATTCTGACACTCATTTTCTTTATCTTCAATCGATCTATTTGCTCATATTTTTCTTTGTCTTTCAGCCTTTCTATTGTTGATGTTTACTTGCTGAGCTGACCGTCCAGGAGATGTTGCTTATATACGATTTGAGTGTCTGTGTCTTTTGTCCTACTTCACGTGTCCTTTTTTTTTGGGTGGCATGTTGTTAATAGATAGTTAGTTAATAAACATGCGTGGGGTAGTATGTGTGGCATCTCCCCAGCAACGGATTTTATGTGCGCGGCCGCGACTACCCAATCAGCACTCTCCACAGCAATGCTGTCCTTTATTTGCTTATCATGCGCGGCCGTGGATACGCCATTCACTGTGTGCCCAGCTTCCAGTATGTGTGCGTCCATGGTGCCGTCGCATCGCACCGAGCCCCTCGCATGCGCACTTCACTGGAAGACACACACACACGGACACCTGGACGCACACAGGGGTTTATTAAAGAGGATATTTAATGCTCTTATTTTGCCTTGTTTGACATTCCTTAACATTTTAGGTTTCCCCTTCTGAGAGCATCATAATGAACATGATTCATCAGACCAAAGCACATTAATACTTCTTGGTCCTTCACTTTCTTTGAAATAAATAAATACTATTTTGTGAATACACACCTCTGTCCCAACTCTTTTGGAGTGTGTTGCAGACATCAAATTCTAAACTTGTTTATGTTTAACAAATAGAATTAAGTTTGTCAGTGAAAACACTGGAAATCTTCCCTTTGTCTTTTTGCCTGTTAAATAAAGGTTCAAGTGAATTACCAAATTACAGATTTTATTTTTTATTGCATTTTTAGAAAGTGTCCCAACTTTTTTGGAAATGGTGTTTGTTGAACCCACATAGCACATGGCCTCTGACATCCAGAGCTTCCTCCAAAAGCATCAGTATCTAGTATAAGTATCTAATAAGCCAAGAACAACAGAGATACACCAGACTTGTTATTTCAGTCTCTCTCTCATGATTAATGGGTCTGTAACAAGACTCCAAGACCACACTGCCTTGACTGATATTTCTAAAGAAAACCATATCTAATCTAAACATTTTCACATTAGTGCAGTAATATGACTCCACCAAATTAGTTTACACATTAAGTTGGCACACCTTCCCCAACCTCGCTGAACAAGACTAAGAAATTTGGACATTGCTTCACAAGTTAAAACAATTTAGATAAGCCAACATCACATTATAATGTGACCTTGAGAGATGCTCTGGACGCAGTGGCTCCCCTTAAAACAAAAGTGATCAAAGCACATAGAAACTCTCCCGGGTTCAATGAAAACACTCGAGCTCTTAAATTAGAGTGTCGAAAACTGGAGTGCAGATGAAGAACAACAAAGCTACATGTCTTTCATATTGCATGGACAGAGAATGTTAAAAAATGTAAAAAGCTCTCTTTAAAGCTTGCTCTGAATACTATTCTGCAATAATAGATAGCAATAATAAAAATCCTCAGGTACTGTTTAGAACAGTTGCTAAATTAACAAATGGGAATTCTGATCTTCAGGACAAAATACCAGTGAGCATGGTGGCAGAGAGAGTAGTGCTGCCGCCTCACAGTTAAGAGACCTGGGTTCTCTTCCCGGGTCCTCCTTGCGTGGAGTTTGCATGTTCTCCCTGTGTCTGCTTTTTTTTATTCCGGTTTCCTTCCACAGTTCAAAGACTTGCAGGTTAGGTGCATTGGCGATTCTAAATTGTCCCTAGTGTATGCTTGGTGTGTGTGTTTGTGTGCCCTGCGGTGGGCTGGCGCCCTGCCCCGGGTTTGTTTCCTGCCTTGCGCCCTGTATTGGCTGGGATTGGCTCCAGCAGACCCCAGTTAGGATATAGCGGGTTGGATAATGAATGGGAGTACAAAATACCAACAGATATTAGCAGTACAGACTTTATGAACTTCTTCAATGAGAAAGTTAAAAATATAAGATTCCAGATCTCAGCATCACAATACAAACCGCGTACTTGCTTAGCAGACCCTGCCTCACATTGCATTCATCACTTTAGTAATTATAATCCTGCAACTGAGCAGTAAGTCTTAACTTTACTTTCTAAAATGAAACACACTACTTGTTCCCTAGATCCAGTGCCAACAAAAATAGTAAAAAGTGCAATGGATGTTCTTGCAGCGCCTATTCTAAACATTATCAATAGTTCATTATTGCATGGCAGAGTACCTGATGCACGAGAAGTGTCAGTCATTAAACCACTACTTAAAAAGTCAGATCTAGACCCACACATACTTAATAATGTGATGGATGGCCGGAGGTTCAGTCCGACCCGGACATCCCAGAACGGGAAGAAGGGAGAAGAGCAGCCTTTTCGGGACACTGCCTCCCCTTGGACGCTAGGTGGCAGCTCCCCTGGACGACAATGCTTCCCCGGATTCCCTCAGGGCATCCTGGGACATGGAGTCTGTTTCTTCAGCCCTGTTGGGTGCCGTGGGTGCCGCCAGGGGGAGCTCACAAAGAACCCGGGGACTCCTACTGTTACTATGACCCGGAAGTACTTTAGAGGCATGAGGACAGAAGCCCGCAGTACTTCCGGGCTATTTGAGAACTGAGGATGTGGCATTGACCCGGAAGAAGAGAATTAAGACTATTTAAAGGACTGGTGAAGACCCAGCAAGGAAGGCCAGAGTTGGGAGGTTGGGTGACTAAGCTGCTGGGAGTGGAGGATTGATTATTGTATTGATTATTGTTGTCATTATTGTTATTATTATTGGAGAATTGTGGTGAGTGTGGTGCTTTGTGCACTTCATTAAAAAAAATATTAAAATTCTTCTTGGTGCTTTTTCCAAGTGTGTCTTGGACGTCTGTCTGGTGAGTTTGACAGGGCAACAGCAACCCCTAGCGTCCACAATAATTATAGACCTATTTCAAATTTACCCTTTCTCTCTAAAATACTAGAAAAAGTAGTCCCCAATCAGCTTCAGTCACATCTTACTCATTACAATTTATTTGAGAAATTCCAGTCTGGTTTCTGCACTGGTCATAGTACAAAAACAGCACTAACACAGGTTGTAAACGACATTATGATATACTCTGATGAAGGAAATCCCACTGTAATTATGTTGTTAGACTTAAGAACAGCATTTGACACCATTGACCATTCTATTTTACTGCACAAGCTAGAAAATGATGTTGTTCTTGCAGGCACTGTGCTTGCTTGGTTTAGTTCTTATTTATCAAATTGATTCCAATATGTACAGAAATGTGCTGACAGTACTCCATTATACACAGAAGTGAGATATGGTGTTCCACAGGGCTCAGTACCGGGTCCTTTACTGTTTTCACTTTACATGCTTCCACTGGGATCTATCATTAGGAAACATGATGTTCATTTTCATTCATATGCAGATGACACCCAGTTATACCTTTCATTTAAATCAAATGAAGTTTCTCCAATATTGTCTTTAATTAGTTGTGTTAGTGAATTAAAGGAGTGGATGGATGAGAACTACTTGTCTTTAAACACCAATAAAACAGAAATGCTAATTGTTGGAGGGAATGACGCTGATCACAACAATATTTTGTCATCATTTAACTCAGTTGGAATCACCATTAATTTTACTGAATCAGCCCACAATCTAGGAGTTATCTTTGACTCTAGCATGTTATTGAAAGCACATATTACAAATTGTCCAAATCATGTTTCTTCCATCTTAAAAATGTTGGGAAATTAAGGCGCTTTCTAAATTAAACAGGATTCTGAGAAATTAATTCATGCATTTATTTCTAGTAGGATTGTCTACTGCAATGCGGTGTTCACTGGATATTCAAACTGTTCTTTATACAGCCTCCAGTTAATCCAAAATGCTTCTGCAAGAATTATTACAAGAACAAGAAAATACAAACACATAACTCCAGTTCTTAAATCCTTACACTGGCTCCCGGTTAAAGGCAGCTTTCAAAATCCTCCTTTTAACATATGAAGCATTAAATGGCCAAGGTCCGGCTTACTTGTCTGAACTTATCATGATTTACAAACCAGAGCGCACATTAAGATCTCAAGATGCCGGTCTGCTTATGATTCCAAGGATTAATAAAATAACAGTGGGAGGTCGAGCTTTTAGTTACAAGGCCCCTAAACTGTGGAATGGTCTGCCTGCTACTATAAGAGATGCCCCTTCAGTCTCAGCTTTTAAATCCTGGCTGAAGACTCACTACTTCAGTTTAGCATATCCTGAATAGAGTTGCAGATTAACTGTACAGATTGCATCTCTGTTGTTAGTCCTTAGCACTAAAGTATAGGTAACATGATAGTTTGTTAATAAAAATAATAATTTGTTACTAACCCTCACCTATTCTGTTTCTCTTCTTGGTACTGTGGCACTTGGTGCCACAGCCCACCAGCCAAGTTGTTTTGCCTTCCTAAGGCAAAGTCATCCTTGATGGATTGGCTGACCCAGCACTGTTTCAGTTATGGAATGGCCAAATGGGGGAGGCAACTTGATGGCTGAGTTCTCCAGGACTCGAAACAAATCCAAATCATATTATGTAATTTCATCTACTGTTAAATTCTGCTACGTACTTGTAAAATTTTTATTTTTATACTGTATTCAGGATTTGTTCTGTTCTGTGAATTGTATTGTATTGACGCCCTTCTTTTTGACACCAACTGCACACCCAACCTAGCTGGAAAGGGGTCTCTTTTTGAACTGCCTTTCCCAAGGCTTCTTCCATTTTTTCCCTACAAGGGTTTTTTTGGGAGTTTTTCCTTGTCTTCTTAGAGAGTCAAGGCCGAGGCGCTGTCAAGAGGCAGGGCCTGTTAAAGCCCATTTCAGCACTTATTGTGTGATTTTGGGTTATACAAAAATAAATTGTATTGTAATTGTACAAGTGCTTACTGATGTCTTCATCTATGCAACAGAAGATTTACTTAACCAAGGTTATTATAGTCTGATATTTTAACTGCCCAGTTTTAATCATAACACACTACAAAGATGGTGAAGACTGACCATGTGTTTACTGGAAGTGAACCCAACAGTCCATAGTAATTTCACAATTATGAAGGGAACATAAATACCTAATCGCTATGACAGGCATCCTGGACCTGTAATCTCCTGTATCTTTAAAATCAAGAGCCTCTGGACACCTATGTACTTCATATTAAACTTTTGTTTACTATCCATGTTACTGGTCTGATGAAAGTTTCCACCATTACATTTATTTTTCTCTTTTTTTGTATGATGTTGCATTGACAATAAACTTACAATCTCAAACTTTCAGCAACCAAGAAAAGCTCATTTAACAGCTCACCCTGGATTAACTAGTAGGACAACCCAAGATTTCCTTATGAAGGCCATTGACATGCCAAAGCCACTCTAGAGTTTTTTCAGTGCACATTCAATCATGTTTGCATTGTTATGAAACAGACGTTTGGGTGCTGAACTTTAAACCTCAAGATTGCTGGTTCAGTTCCCACATCTGATTCACTGTGTGATGCAGAGAAACTCCCTTAACTTTTCAATAAGCCATTTGTTAAAAATACTTTATATACGTACTGCCCTTGCAAGTAGCCCTGGGTAACTAACTATCTTTTGTGATTAATGCTCATTCTAGGCCTATCTGTAATGAAGCCTCACCAATCAAAAAGATTTTACACATACCAAACTGAAATTGTTGACCTTTTTATGCAGTCTGCCAAGATGACTGTTTTATTCTGACCTGATTCTGTAACGTCCACAGACTTTCCACCCAGGGCCTCAACATTGCTATCAGACTTATCTTTGTTTTGTTATCTTTACATTTACCTTGGCTCAGAGGAAAGGTTCAAAGGCTAGACAGCTTCAAGGACTTCCAAGAAGAAACCATGAGACAAAGGCACAGATGCAGAAGGGTGTAGAAGTTCCTCCGTTTATCATCTTATCCAAGCATTCCTCAAATGCTTGCCCAACAAACATCACCCTTCTTCTTCTTTGTCTCTCTCTCTCTCTCTCTCTCTCTCTCTCTCTCTATCACTCTTAATGTAAATGGACCAGTCCAGCATTTTCTGGGCTATATAAATGACAATCTGTTTCCTCTAATCATGTCTTCTAGTCAGGATAGTTACATTTCAAAAGGTATTTTTCATTGCTCACTTATTCTCTCATATTCCAAGGATATAACATTTTTACATGGTGTAAGTATGCATGATAAAATATGTAAATATATCAAACAATCATATCTCTTCCATAACAGGCTAAAAGATAAACAATTACGTACTGATTGATAATATTTGCTGCACACCACATCACAAAGAAGTGTCCCAGCATGAGTGTGTCCTGATTAAAGACTGCTTCCTGCCTTGAGCTCCTGATGCCGTGATAGGCCCATTGACTTTAAACTATGTAAATAAGTAAGTTTTTATCTTCTTTCCAAAGAATCTCATGATGGTGTTCATGGTATACAGGTTCTAATCAAACCCACTTTTAAGTATTATATGGGGAAATTCACAGATAAATCACTAACCGTTTCAGGACACAAATATTTTGCATTATAGGGATGGGTGGGAAGCTTGTGGAACAAGGCTTGAACCAGCAGGGCATGGTACACCAGTCCTTTACTTGGTCACACTTATAAAACACTTGGACAAATATGCAACTAACTTGCAGGTATTTAGAAGGTGGATGGAAATGAAGTAGCCAGAAAAGAACTATGCACACAAAGAATGTGCAAACTGCATAAAAGCTTTGACAAATAATGGTGATTTAAGCTAGATTGCTGGAAATGTGAGGGATCAGTGCTGACCAAATGTCTTGGTGTGCCAGAAAAAGAGCTGCTTTTTAATAAAGACCACAGATCAGTGTGAAAAATGTGTTTTTAGGCAGAAGATCTTGCACATAACTGAAGCTTATTTTCTAAAGCTCTCTTCTAAAGTGAATACCTTCATTGATCTTTAGGAACCAGACTATAATGTACTGTAGTAATGTATTATTTAATAGCTGAGTAACAAGTCGAAAACAGTTAGTCAACAAGACAGTTGGTAGCTTTGGGCTTTATAGTCTGTGCATTGGCTGACCTTTTAATTTGGAGATTTTTATTAGTCTGATATTTTTTAGCACTCCGTTTCATCCTTTCCTTTATAATAGTAATCTGCTAATAACAGAGTGATCATAAATAAAGAATGTTGGTTGTAACTGAACTCCAAGTTTGACTTAAAAAAAAATATGATTGTTTTGGCTCAGACTTAAATTTGATCTGGTGGGGGGGGGCACAGATGTTAAAATATTATGTAAAGTCACATGACTTTTCTGTTGAAAGTAATGAATCATTTACCATAATGATTTTATTAGTCACTCCCCTACACCCCCACACTGTACACCTGTAAAACTGGCATAACAAATTAGATAATATCAGTCAATCTATTTCCTGAACTAACCATTTTGCAACACATTGTTAAAGTGAAGCCCACTGTCTGGGCAGAGGTTTGCATAACCCCAACACTCCTTCCCTTTGTCTGGAGATTTTTGTTGGTTCAAAAATGTATGAAGGTTATGTAAATTAGCAACTGTAACTTGTCCCAGTAGTAAGAAGCATGACTGCATATGTTAGCATGCCCAGTGATGGACTGATGTGTGGTCCAGAACTTTATTCTATGGCCACAGTAGACACCAGCACACCCTAAAA
Source organism: Polypterus senegalus (assembly GCF_016835505.1). Taxonomy (NCBI): domain Eukaryota; kingdom Metazoa; phylum Chordata; class Cladistia; order Polypteriformes; family Polypteridae; genus Polypterus; species Polypterus senegalus. Next base: position 101,314,631 of record NC_053164.1, read on the forward strand.
TGGGTTACAAAAATGAATATATGTATAAACTAAAAGATTTCCACTAGTATGTGTTTAATGCATAAAAATCTCAAAGCCACTGAATCCAAATCAGTTTTGCTGCTGGAGGCCATCTTGACAAAACTAAGCACAAGGGATGAACAAATGAGTTCATCAGAGGGCACACACACACACGCATATACACCCACCCACCCATTCACAATGGGACAAATTAGAGTTGCCAATCTAACCAGACCATTTTTTGGGATTTGTGAGAAGAAAACTTAAGTACTTAGAGGAAGGCACAGCCATACAGTTGTTGTGCCAATCTTGCTAACCTTTGATGAGACCCTGAGATCAGTGTCCTCTGTGTTAAACAAAGTCACTGAAATGCTACCCACCATCAGTGAACTTTTAAATGTTAACTTGATCTGATAGTAAACTGAAATGTGTGCCACTATGAAGCTCAAGGGAGTCCCGGTAATCACATAAAGGAGTCCACATGTCAGCGAGCTAAACAAACATTAATTTTTATAGCACCTTTCACACCAAACTCTTGACATTGAAGATGACCTACTTGAAGGTTTTCGAATGCTGTTTCTTTCCTATAGTGTATAGTATATATAAACACAGGGAACTCCAGTTTCTGTACTATAACTTGCCTGAGCTGCCTCGAAAGCTTGCACATTGCAATCTGTTCAGTTAGCCAATCAAAGAGGTAATTTTGCTGTACTGCTCATTGCATCCGTAATGGCTAACACTGTACATCACCCTGCTACTACGGACATACAAGACATGTACCGCCACGACATGGAAATGATGACCGAAATGTGGTAGAAACTGGCACACCTGCACAGTAACATCATCTTAACGAAATGCAAAAAGGAACATTTTATTCCGAATGGTACTCTACAGGAATACAAAAAAGGGATTTGACAAAGTACAACACGTTAAGGCAAATTAATAACCTGAATTTTCAAAGCAAGCGCAAATGAAATTGAGCTGCAGATTTTTAGGATTGGTACACCATAGTTCCCAGTTCATTGGATTCTCCTCGGGGCACACGACATTAGACTTAAAACAAAATGGGTTCAAACGCGAAACTTTACAAACTGGGCAGAGTAATTATATGCCGAGGTCATCCATTTTAGGTATACCTTATCTATCGCATTGCTACTAAAGCTTATCACAGGACACACAAGTCCAATTTATTTAACATTCAGATATGTGTGCGGTGACGCAGTGAGTCGTGTCGCTGGCTCGCAAATCCAGCACTCTCGGTTTAAAGTACGTGGCTGCTCGAGGCTTGCACGTTTTTTTTTTTACAACTGTTTACTTCCAACCTCCACTGGGAATAAATGTTGAGAATGTAAAATTAAGGGAATGAGGGTCAATATGCGTGAACGTCTTAAAAGCCTGGCATCAGCGTTTTGGACGGACTGAAGACGCGACAAACCAGCTTTACTTATTAAGCAGGTAAAGATGGAACTGCAATAATCCAGACGTGATTAGATGAAATCATGGGTTGAACATTTTCCACTCAGCCCTGGCAACAACAGATCTCTACTTGGATACGTTTCTTAAATGAAAACAACAACAACAACGACTGAGTGCGCAATGATAGAGTGAGTTGTGTCGCTGGCAAATCCAGCACTCGGTTTAAAGCCCCTGGTTGCTCGATGGGTACGATTTCTACTCAGGCTATTTAATTACTCCGAATGGACACTCAGTAAGCGTGTGTGTTATAGTGTGTATGTTTTTCAAGTAATTTGATCATTCTGAAAGGACACGGTTAAATCGACTGTGTAAGATATTGCGCGATTGACTGAGGTGTCTGCTACCGAGCGTCCAATGCTGTCGCGCTAAACTCCAAGCCGCTGGAACTCTGAGGTGGATCTGTAGGGCAGCATAAAGTTATCGCCACGTAACGGCTACACAGTTAAACCCCACATGTGGAGAATATCAAAATCAACAGAGAAAGGAACACGAATCTGGGTGGTTGAAGCAGCGCTAACCTTGGCTATCCAGCATTTTGAACATCAGAATGCGGGAGGAATGGGCATGTACAAAAGGAAACCGCATGAGCCGAGGAAACGCACGTTACACCCAGCAAAGCCTCATGTAGGGCTGATGTTGGAGCCTCCTGTCCTTAAGGAGAAAACACAATTTAATGTAACCCCACATTCATATTAACTAAGCTTAGCGTGCGCTGATGCATTTGGATCCAGACACTGAGATAAAAGAAGCAAAGCGCGTTATCGCGTTTCACTTAAAATGTCGACTAAGCTTAAAACTGCCCAACACAGTTTAGACACATCATCTCTAACTGACAACTAAAGAAAAAACCTTAGCGATCGGCGCTGACCTTTTGGGGATCCGCATACGTGCCCAGACCAATAAGCGGCATACGTCTGCCATCACTCAGTTGGATGCAGTGGCTGTTAGCTGTCATGGCCATGATGCTTTCTTCTTAGTTAGAAGTACTAACTAGACGATCTCCAGATGCTTTTAAGGACATGGGTGGATCGTTAGCATATTACAAAACTAAACTAAACCCTCGATTTGCTGTCCAAACGTGGCTTACTCGGGAAACTCCGCCTTACTTGAATTTGAGTCATGCACATTAATGTTTAACTCGGTGCGTTCTTGAAAAGGAGGATGCCATAGGGGAACCATTTTTTGTTCCCTAAAGAACCATCCACATGAAAGTTACAGACTTTATTTTTTTAGATTTGTAACAAAGTCCGTAAGTATCTGTGAATAGATAATGAGAAATTCGTGAAATACATATGGGTTACCGATTTTAAAATGTGCTGCAATCAACAACATAGGCTTAGTCCATGTTTTCTTGATCTGTTGTAGCCTGCTAAGTAGCCTAAAAGGCTTCTGTTAGGAACCCTTTCAAAGTCCAAAGAACCATTTTGTTTTGAAGAGAAGCCTTCCCAGAATTAAACAGTTCTATGTCATGCAAAGGTTTTATGGGAACCACGAACCACACAAAATGCCAATACAGAAGCAATATTTTTCAAAGTGTAATTCTGCCCTAAAATTAAATTTGAATCTCCCCTTAACACTTCCTCACTTCATTTCCCATTCATCTTTGGGAATTCTCTAGTACAGGACTTAGAATTGTGTGCCACTCTTGATCAGGGGCTACAAGGTTTATGTTCAAATTAACTGTCTAATCAGCGATCAAATCCTGCATTTAACCTGTCTCTTATATTAAATCCTAGCTATGCTATCTGTCTAAGACATGTTGAAATTTAAATACTAAATGTAGACCTTGTGGTAACATTTGCAGTGCACCATACAATGTATATGCTATTTGGTATAGTATTTATAAAGGTAGTATTAATATTTGTGATGTGGCATCGGTTGGAATGACAAGTGCAATGCATATCTCTGTTATATGCCATTTGGTATGGGATTTGTAAAAACTGTTAATGTTTTTGAAGCACCATCTACTGACTATGAACTGGCCACAAGTATTGAACACTCACCAATACTGGACACATAAATTGTTCATCAAGCAATCATCTAAATTTGCTTTATCCAATACTAACCTGTCAGCTTTAAGATCAAGGGAGGAATCATCTTTGGACTCACACTTTCCCCACCAGGGAAAGGATATCATCCAGATTTTCTAGTGAAGATTTTGGCACTTATTTGGAAATAGTGTGATGCAGTGGTTAACACTGCTGTCTCCAGCTGTGTGAAGTTTTCTGCCTTGCCTTCCATATTGCAAAGATGAGCACATTTGGTTACCTGAAAATTGCAGGAAATAGTATGGGTGAGTCATTATTGTTATGGACTTGTGTGCCCTTTGCATGCACTCCGTGTTTTGATGATCATTTTTGGTTCCTCGCAACTTGGTTTAAATAATGAGTGAACTTAAATATCATTGTGTTAGCAGTTGCCTGATGTTGAGCCCATAAATGGAAGTGACAGTGAAGGAGCTGCTCCTCCTCAACATTTTAGTCTACTTTACACCTGTATTTTCTTGTTTGTAATTTTCATTGTTTGGGTTCAATTAAGGCAGGAAATGCACTAAAAGCTCCACAAAAATATATTTTTTGTTAAGTTTATCTGCTTATCTGTACACAAGTAAATAAATGCATGGTGTTTCTGCTTGCAAAGTAAAAAGAGCCATTTCGTATAAGGAATAGGAATTAAATAGTTAATCAAATAATTGTATCAATCTAACAAAAGTGAAAACAGTTAAAGTAGCAAAAAAGTAAAACTTGCAGAACAAATAAGGTAATATTGAACAATATACAGTATTTCCTAAACTAACTATTTTGCAACTGCAACAAAGTGTTAAAATGAAGGCCACTGTTCCAGAATAACCACAACACTTGCCCAGTTCAGAGGATTTTCTGTGGATTCAAATATTGGTGAAGGTTGTGCAAATTAGAAACTGTATCTTTGCCCAGTTTTAAGAGTGACAGTGTAT